>NC_069510.1:24374916-24497416 GCF_027579735.1 Bombina bombina | reverse complement strand
AGCAGATCAGCATTTTATATAAATGATTATTGTATTTCTGCTACGAAAAAAATATTCTTGTACTTTAAAGTGTTGGTAAACTTACCTTCATGCCAATCTAGTACTCCCTTCTTTGTTCCAAATCAATAGGAGTATAATTCATCAATTTTAATCAATCTTATTGTAAACAAAGTTATCGGCTTTTTAAATTGATTAATTTTTATTTATTTTTAGAGGATCGATGATGTTTTATCAGATAGTGTTTATATGAGTGCCCGCCCACTATATAGTCACCTATGACGTACAGGAAGGCTCCACTGCCAGGGAGCTCTGCAAACCTCGCTTATTTCAAACAATGGGTTGTCTGTCGGATTTTAACTCCTGACATTCTGATCAAAACCTCCGGATCCACTAGTGTGACTGTGTGTTGTAGCCTTAGACTGCCGTTTCTGGTCAGCGATATCAGGTGATCTCCTACAAGCTGCTGCCAGGGAGCTCCGTAAAGCCTTGTTTATTTTTGTCAAACAGCGGGTTATCAGTCAGATTTCAACTCCTTGCAAACAGGTAGCAACCTCAGGATTGCCTGGTTAAGTCGGTGTCAGCGGTACTGTGTCCGCAAGGTAGACGGGTGACCTCCGTTTAGTAAAAGGGATACTTTAGGCAACAAAGCTTAGACCAGTAGACTGGAAACAAATGTTTCCGGATAGTTTGCAAAGCACTGTGGGTCGAAACGCATGTCGAATGACTGATGGCAGAGCACATTTGTTTCCAGTCTACTGGCCTAAGCTTTGTTGCCTAAAGAATCCCTAAAGAATCCCTTTTACTAAACAGAGGTCACCCGTCTACCTTAGCGGACACAGTACTGCTTACTGGCAACTTCAGCCTGAGACGACAAGACACAGCCTGAGATTCCTGCCTGTTTGCAAGGAGTTGAAATCCGACGGATAACCCGCTGTTTGACAAAAGCAAACAAGGCTTTACAGAGCTCCCTGGCAGCAGCTTGTATGAGATCACCTGATATCGCTGACCAGAAATGTCAGTCTAAGGCTACAAGACACAGTCACACTAGTGGATCCGGAGGTTTTGATCGGAATGTCAGGAGTTAAAATCCAACAGACAACCGCTGTTTGAAATACGTAAGTGAGGTTTGCGGAGCTCCCTGGCAGCATCCTGCATCTAATTGATCTCAGCCTGAGGGACATCAGGCATACAGCTTATACGGCCGCTGGATAATTTCAAGTCAAACTACCAGGAGTATTTATTTGCATCACTTTTTTTTGGCGTGGAAAATTCCTCATTATTGAATGAGGCTCTTTGGTCTTAAATGTATGTTTAACAGTTATTTTTAAAAAAATTGCTATTAAAATCGCAATCGCGATATTTCATGCCCAAAATCACAATATTCATTTTTTCCCATATCGCCCAGCCCTAGCGCTAACCCAAAAATGTGATTGTGCTCTTGTGATTACGTTTACTTTCAACTTGCAATATGAGCGTTCTTTTGCTTGCTTGCAAAAACCCATTATCGCTTGTGCACAAAAGTTAGCACGTCACTTGTATTCTAGCCCTTTATGGAGAGTTTCATTTTGACTTTAGTGCCCCTTTAAACTATTCAGAGTCTTTTTTAAATTTGTCACTAAGCACAAATATGCAGTCATACTTTACAGCCATTCCTGAAAAACATATTTTAAAAAATACTTTTAAAGTTTGTTATGGCTATATTTAAAGCCTATAATTTTTAGGTGTTCTAAAAACACCTAGGAATGAAATAGCCTCTTGGGGGTAGCTTTACCAATGTCTGTCCGACATGATACGCCGTCTGCATTTATCACCAGATAAATTTCACCAGAACTGCTTGTGTAATGCCGCCCCCTGCAGATTTGTGGCCGCTAGCAGGGGGTGTTAATCAGCTCGATCGTATAGGATTGGGCAAATTGAAGACCGCAGCCTATGAGGCAGCAGACAAGTTATGGAGCAACGGTCTTTAGACCGCTGCTTCATAAGTGCTGTGTCCGGCGAGCCTAAAGACGCACGCGGAAACAAGGGCCATTCGGCTCTTGTTAAATCTACCCCCTGGAGTTTACATGCAATGATTTTTTAATTCTTTTTTTAAAATCTATTTATTTCCATCCCATTCTTAATTTATCATTTGAAAGCTGATGTAGATTATTGTAACTATGTAGTAAAATTACAATTTAATAGAAAAAAAAAATGGTTATCGCGATAATAAAAGTTTTATTTTGTTTTCCTTTTTTTTGGCACACTGTATTCAACAAAGACAAACGTATATTCATAATGTTGCTCTGTCATTTTTTGTATCATATTAAAGTGATGGTAAATCCAAGCGTAAAAAAAAACGCTAGGATTTACCATCAGTAAAAATAAACAGTTTCAGTTAAACTCACCCTATCTGTGCGGCAAGTAGATCGCTAACTCAGCACCTCCGGCTGTCCATGGCACAACGATATTCTCCAATGAGGTGACGTTTCCACCTCTAAACCAAATAGCCGTGCTAGGATGCAGTTGACACGCACGACTATTGGTTTAGAGGTGGAAACGTCACTTTATTGAAGAAGAGTGCTGTGCCGTGGGCGGCCGGAGGCGCTGAGTTAGCGATCTACTTGCGGCACATATACGGGGAGTTTAACAGCGTTTTTTTTAGTAAATGATGACTGAAATTAATGTTTATTTTTAGTGATGGTAAATCCTAGAATTTGTTATACGCTTGGATTTACCATCACTTTAAAATATTTTATGCAATAGTATTTCAATTGCTTTTGTTAGAAAAAAAATGCAAAAGTGTAACAAAGTAAAAAAAAAATAAAAAAAAAAAAAAAAACTATTTGTGCCAAAATACATGATCATTCATGAACTGCTTTGATTCCTGAGTGCTTAGTATCTCTGGAAACAGAAGTGTTAAACACTAGTTGTAATACATTTTATCAAATCACCATTTTTCCACCAGCAAATTTCTTTCTGTCTGTTGTGAAAATCATTGCACTAAACTGGTCCGTGTCTTAAAATGGGTCACTGCATGCCCCTTATAGTGAGTTCTTCTTACAGTTGTGAATTGTCTCAGCCGCCATATCCTTGTACAAGAACCATTTTATTTTTTATTATTAGTTTTTTTGTTATTTCCGTCTTGTATCAAGTTGCTGTATTTTTCAGCTGGTTACATTGTTGTTTCATTAAGTACAAAATATATTTACACAACAGACTGTTTATGGCAAAGTAAAAAAAAATCATTTTATGTGAATCTCACTGAATTTCTAAAAATTCAACTGTTAAGTTGTTAATATGCTGTAAAAAATAAAAATATTGACCATTGTTGCATTATTGTGATTTCTGTGGTTCTTTACAAAACAATATAGAAGGCCTGGTTTACAAGTGATGTACAAATTGTGTTACATTTACATTATTCTTTGCTATTACAAATTTTATTATATGTGGTTGGTTAAAGCGACAGTCTACTCCAGAATGTTTATTGTATGAAAATATAGATAATCCCTTTTTCTTTCCTAAGATATAGAGAGTCCACAACATCATTCAATTACTAGTGGGAATATCAAAGAGCACCACAGCAAAGCTGTTAAGTGTCACTCCCCTACCCATAATCCCCAGTCATTCTATTTGCCTCTGTCAATGGAGGAGGTGAAGTTTCGTTTCTGAAGAAATTAATTCCTTTTTCGGGTACTTTTCGCTGCAAGCAAGTATTTGGGTTTAGCGGAGTCCACATCAATCTCTTCAGTAGAGTAGTGGTGGCTTTTAAGCAGTTAGGAAGTTGTGAGGTAGTTCTTGTTTTGTTTCCTAACACATTGCTGCCCATGGTACAGAATGCCAGAGTTGGTTACTCTGTTCTTTCTTTTTCTACAGGTCTCTGTAAGGAGTATGTGTCCTTTCACGCCTTGTGAGCTGTCTTCCTGATGGACAGCTAGACTGCAGGTAAGTGCTTTTGTCTCCTAGGTCTTGGAGACTTGCACTTCAGAAGAATATTTCATATGCAGTAGATGGGGACATTTTTAAAATCCTTTATACAGGATTCTCTTTGGCAGTGGGCAGGCACATTATGAATGTTGAGACTAGGGGTTAATCTTCCCTTTATTGGGACGTTTTTCCTCTTTGGCCTCATTTTGTTTAAATACTTTATTAGTATGTGTGTGGGACTAACTGACAGACTGCTTAAGCGTTAGTGTAAATTTAGCTCCGGTGTTGTAGGCAGAGGGAAACGCATGCCATTTTTCTTGCTGCATAGTTTCCTCTCTCTGCCGGTCATGTGACTTCTCTCTGCTGTCGGATATTCACGGAGCGGAGCGGCATTATTGAATTTCAGTCTCTTCAGTGTCGATCTACTATACGATCGTTTTAGAGACATCTGGCAGCCAAATTGTGTATAAGTGTTATGGTAAGGCACCTCAGTCTGTCTGAGGTGTAGGGGGCCTGATTGGTTTATTATTTTAAAGAATTTTTGCATAACGTTAAGCGGCAGTGGTATTAAAAATTCTTAAAGTGACAGTGTATTTAAAAAAAATATACAATTTGGGGAATTTTTTATTTAGTATTATGGACATGGAAGACCCTGTGCCTTTTGACAAATACTTGTTATGCCTTGAGGCACAAATTGTTTTGCCTATGCAATTCTGTGCTGCATGCTTAGCTAGAACACTTCATTTTAAAGATAAATTGTTGCCCGCTGAGCCTAATGTCTCTCAGGATGATGCTGTTCAGGCAATGCCACAGCTTTCTCCTCAAACGTCCCAAGCCTCTATGGCGTCACATACAGTGCCCTGCAGTTCCTATCAGCCTCCTGGAGGAGTTTATTTGCCTGCAGATTTTACTGCACAGGTATCTTCTGCAGTATCTGCGGCATTATCTGCTTTTTCTATGCTGGGAAAATGTAAGAGGAAAATTAGACATTCAGATAGTAAGGTTTCTGTTCCACCTACTGCTACACAGGTTGTCCTCCCTCATAAGTCTGATGAGGAGGATACGTCAGTAGCCTCTGAGGGTGAAATCTCAGATTCGGACAGTAATATTCCTTCATCTGATCCTGAAGAAGTAAACTTCAGATTTAGGGGCCTAATTATCATGTTGCGAGCGGACATGATCCGATATTGCAGATCATGTCCGCTGCACATCGATAAATGCCGACAGCATTAGCTGTTGGCATTTATCATTGCACCAGCAGTTCTTGTGAACTGCTGGTGCAATGCCGCCCCCTGCAGACTCGCGGCAGGGAGTGTCAATCAACCCGATCGCATTAGATCGGGTTGATTTCTGCCCACTGACTCAGAGCAGGCGGACAGGTTATGGAGCAGCGGTCTTTAGACTGCTGCTTCATAACTTCTGTTTCCGGTGAGCCTGAAGGCTTGCCGGAAGCACGGGGCATACTGAGCTTGATAAATCGCCCCTTAAGCTTGAACACCTTCGTATACTGTTAAAGGAAGTATTGGCTACTTTGGACGACTCTGATACTTCTGTCATTGTCAACCCTAAGAAGTCTAGTAAACTTAATAAATACTATGATGTTCCTTCCTCTGTGGAAGTTTTTCCTGTCCCAGACCGTGCCACGGAGATTATTTCACAGGAATGGGAGAAGCCAGGGATTTCAATCTCCCCATCTCCCGAAGTTAAAAAGATGTTTCCTGTTGCTGACTCCAGAGAAGAACGAGTAGTAGGGAAAAGCGCTCCTATGAATAGAGCTGATTATCCTAAAAAAGGAATAAAGAGTGTAAATGTCAAAAAGACACTAATTTACTAATGAGTGATGAGTTACAGAAATGTATTGGTAAAACACAGTAAAAGAGATACGGTCTATAATAATAGGCTAATAAAATGAAATAAAAAGAAATAAAAATAGAAATCTAATATAAGTAAGATGCCGGCATCGAGTTAATCATAAAAATCTATGCAATGCATATGGTAATAATGCCTAAAACATACACAAGAGAGTAATATGTCAAGATGCAGATAATATACAAAGCGTATACATAAAAACAATGAGAACCGAGCATATGAATAAAGGCAATAAAAACAAAGCAATGTCAACAAATGAGGGGGAGAACAGTAATATAAACTACTAGAAAATCCCAGAAATAAAAGTCCAGAAAAAAATGGCCAGAAAGAACTTAAAGTCCTGCAACTGTGGAGCGTCTTGCGCTTATTATAAAACAAATGAGATCTGTATCCAAAGTGCGCTGAGTAGCGTGTTTGTAGGGAGGTAAGCTATGTTATTTCAACAACTAGGAAGTTTCTTCTGCTGTGCACAGCGAAGACTGAACAGTACCTTAACCTCTGTTGTCGATGGTGAATACAGCTCCGACTGAGCGCTCTGTCTTCAAATCACTTCTCTGAGTAACTTCCGGTCACGTGACTTGGACGTAGCCAACCAGAGTGGCTTATTCCTGGCTTACACTTTGTGTGCTTGTTGGAATTTGATAACTTTGTTTCAAAGGTAGAATTCACAGTCCTGCAGTGGAGGTGAACGCCACACTGAGCTATTCCTCCAGGTAATAGCCAACATCCAGCCCACTCAGTTTTGTAAGATATAAAAGTTTCAAAACAAGTGCTAGTAGGTATAGGAATATATGAAGCTCCACAGCAGGAATTAGGCTGTAAATGAACACTCATTCGATACAAAGTGATCCAAAGCACCTGTTGGGCTCCTATGTTTCCACTACATGCACCTGAATAAATGAGTGAGTAAGCAAAAAGGTCTACGCCTTTCGGCAGCATTACCTGCCTTTATCAAGATGCTTACTGACTGAGATAGAGCTCCTTATATAGGGTGTTGTCTTTTTAGGAGGTATTTGGTTGGTGGATCACTTATCCAATAAGAGAATAATGTATTTTTTCTTTTCTCTTCATAGTTTAACTCTTTCTAGTGACACCTCATTGTCAGATATATGCTGGCTATATGGATACTCGCATGAGACAAAGTTAGAGCCACATGTATAATATAAAAGAATAAAGTCTTAATATAAATAACAACGTGATGTGAAATAATAATATTAATAATAATATTTTAATAATTTAAATAAATTGCAAATAAGTGTATATATATATATATATATATATATATATATATGTGTGGTCTGTGATAATCACAGGTGTACATATATTTTCATGTTCATACATATATAAATATATACCTTAACATAAAACAAACAACAAGCATAAATATAAATGCAGACGATTATAGTGGGTGTGTACACTAAAATGCACTATGGCCTTTTACCTTATTAGTGCGGGAATGGCGTAATTCGGTCTAAGTGTTAATAATAACCATATGTTATACTAGTGCTACTTTGTGGTAGTGAATAATACTCATATAGAATATTAGTGCTCATCTAGTTTAAACAGCCTTTAAATAAATTTGTTCATATGTAATGGTGTAAAAAGCATAAAGTATAGTTCTCTATTGACTAAAAGTTACCTAAAATTAGAATAAGGAATTAAGATCAAATGAACTATTAAGACCATGGGGGGGGGGGGGGGGGGGTTAGTGTCATAAAGTTAAAAAATGAGCTCTGCTTCTCTTTTTAGGAGTATGTTTTCCATATTACCCCCTGTAATGCTAGAACACATTTTCAAAATTCCCCAAAGCTTAAAACAATTAAGATCTTCCTTATGTATATACTTGAAATGTTGATAAAGAGCAGTCTTATTTGTCTGATGTTCTATATTCCATATGTGTTCCCTATTCCTGTCCCGCAAACAACGGCTCGTTTGACCAATGTAAACAAGATTACAAGAACTCTTAATTTTTAAGGGAGTAGAGGTAGTAAAATACTGGTTAGAAGCTCTAACAGATCTACCGAGAAATATTCTAGAATTTTTATTAAAAGCCATCACTTTTATTCTCGAAAGGAATTACTTCCTATTCAAAAAGACCTTCTACCTACAGCTCCATGGGACAGCAATGGGGACACGCTTTGCCCCAAGTTTTGCTATTCTATACATGGGGCTGTGGGGAGAATTGACAATTTGGAACAACATTCCTTTCCAATCATACATTTAAAAATGGGCAAGGTATATAGATGACATTATCATGATATGGGAGGGACCAGAAGATGCTCTGGATGAATTCATTACAAGATTGAACACAAATTAATTAAATCTGTCCTTTACAGAAAAGAAGAACAAGGACCAAATAGAATTCTTAGATATAAGTCTTTTTCATGAAAATAACGAGATTCAAACAAAATTATATAAGAAAGAGACTTAGAGACTCTCTTAGAGAGAGGATATGCAGAAGATGAACTGAATAAAAAATAGACAGTCACTTTTAGATATAGGAAACAAAAAAGTGAAAAATCGAAAGGAAGATATGACTCGCTTTATTACAACTTACAATAAGGGGGCCAATTAAATCAGAACAATTATGAAAAAACACTGGCATCTGTTACTAAAGGATGAACTATTAAAGAAGTCTTTACCTAAGGAGCCAAAAATTATTTTCAGAAAAAATAAAAATTTGAAAAATACTCTGGCACGAAGCCAATTGAAGACAAAAACGAAACAAAATTGGCTTGGGAAGATGACAATAGGCTTCTTTAAATGCAATCGTCTCAATTGTGTAGCCTGTGACCACCACTACAATGGGTCTAAATCTACAACAGAAATTAAGTCCAACACGAATGGAAGAAGCTGCAAAATAAATGTAGCTTGTAACTGCAAAACAGATCATGTGGTATACTTGCTAGAGTGTCCATGTGGGCTACAATATATTGGGCGTACAACTAGGCCCTTTAAGAAAAGATTGGCAGAGCACCTAATAAATGTTAAAGCAGGTCTTAAAACACACAGTGTTTCAGCACACTTCAAAGCACTCCATAATATGGATCCCTCAAACCTCAAAGCTACTATCCTTGAATTCTTACCAGCAAAAGACAGAAGGGGTAACAGAGAGTTGTTTTTAAGAAGGAGAGAAACCTATTGGATGCATACCTTGCATACTCAGGTCCCATATGGCCTTAATAAAGATATAGACCTAGCGGCTTTTTTAATAGAAGGATGACACATATTTAGTGATATCTTCATACTTATAATTTTATTCATATATGTGTGTATACCTATACTTATATTTATATCTATGCATATACTAACGCTGATATTATTCTAATTTATATTTCCATTTATATCATTCCCACTTTATCTGGTAGAGTATCTAGGTCAGTAACATTTATATGTTTTTAAGATTTGTTTTAAATATATATTTAGTGGAACAATCTCAATATGTATTTTAAGTTGATTATTTTTAATAATGTCTTTTTAGATAGTATTATTGACTACATGAGTGTAGATGTATTTTAGATGTTGATCTCTGTTTAAATCTTATTATTATGATCACTATGAATTTTTTGGACTGAACACAGATGCAGTTATTACCATAAAATGCATAATTCACGATAGCTCTTTTTAAGGATTTTAAATATTTCTTGGATTATTCTTAATACGGTGTCTGTATGTAA
Source organism: Bombina bombina (assembly GCF_027579735.1). NCBI lineage: Eukaryota > Metazoa > Chordata > Amphibia > Anura > Bombinatoridae > Bombina > Bombina bombina. Next base: position 24,487,967 of record NC_069510.1, on the reverse strand, counting down.
ATAACAATGAGAAATCTAACTGTTAAAATTCCCAGTACTATCTGTGTATGTAAATAGCAATGAGAAATCTTATTAGAATGGTTGTTAAAATTGTTAAAATTCTTAATGCAATCTCTGCATGTAACCAGCAATGAGAAACTTGTTGTCATTCGCATTTTTGTTACAACCGCTATATGGGGTATGCAGCCTGCAGGGACTAATCTAGCTTAAATAAAGCTGAGTATATTAGAATGTGGGAAAGTCTCTCTCTTTTTTTCCCGGCAGGCAGCATCTGACAGGAGCGGTTTGAACAAACTGTGTTTTAGTTTTCCGATGTAGTATTAGTATGATATAATTGTATCTTCCCTCTAATATGCTAATAAAACCACTGGATTGGTGGAGCTGGGGAGTATATGTGTACTCACACCCCCAGCACGTCATTTGACAAGCCAGTTTCAAACCAATCAGGAAGGGAGATACTTTAGAGGCGGGCCGCACCGTCCACGTTCTCCCACTTATAAGAAGTGATCCGCACTTCTCACTTACATCCTCTGATCAAGAAGGCCAGTATACACTTGTAAAAAGCATTTGAAATGTGTCAGGATTTGTTACTAATATTACTATTGTTTGGGTGAGATCTACTACTCAAAGTACCCTTTATCCCCACACAGAACTTGTGACTCGCAAATGGTCTTTCTATGAACTTTTACGCTCTTTTTGAATGGTACAATTGTCATTTTAACAAAGCATTACTGATACCTCATATATGGATTGAAGTTAAAAAGTGTATGTTTTTTAAGTAATAAATACTAAGGCCTAGATTTGGAGTTTGGTGGTAGCCGTGAAAACCAGCGTTAGAGGCTCCTAACGCTGGTTTTAGGCTACCGCCGGTATTTGGAGTCATTCAAAAAAGGGTCTAACGCTCACTTTTCAGCCGCGACTTTTCCATACCGCAGATCCCCTTACGTCAATTGCGTATCCTATCTTTTCAATGGGATCTTTCTAACTCCGGTATTTAGAGTCGTGTCTGAAGTGAGCGTTAGAATTCTAATGAAAAAAGTCAGTAGTTAAGAGCTTTCTGGGCTAACGCCGGTTTTTAAAGCTCTTAACTACTGTGCTCTAAAGTACACTAACACCCATAAACTACCTATGTACCCCTAAACCGAGGCCCCCCCACATCGCCGACACTCAATTAAATTTTTTTAACCCCTAATCTGCCGACCGCCACCTACGTTATACTTATGTACCCCTAATCCTAATATGCTGCCCCTAACACCGCCGACCCCTATATTATATTTATTAACCCCTAATCTGCCCCCCACAAAATCGCCTCCACCTGCCTACACTTATTAACCCCTAATCTGCCGACCGGACCTGAGCGCTACTATAATAAAGTTATTAACCCCTAATCCGCCTCACTAACCCTATAATAAATAGTATTAACCCCTAATCTGCCCTCCCTAACATCGCCGACACCTAACTTCAATTATTAACCCATAATCTGCCGACTGGAGCTCACCGCTATTCTAATAAATGTATTAACCCCTAAAGCTAAGTCTAACCCTAACACTAACACCCCCCTAAATTAAATATAATTTTAATCTAACGAAATTAATTAACTCTTATTAAATAAATTATTCCTATTTAAAGCTAAATACTTACCTGTAAAATAAATCCTAATATAGCTACAATATAAATGATAATGATATTATAGCTATTTTAAGATTAATATTTATTTTACAGGTAACTTTGTATTTATTTTAACCAGGTACAATAGCTATTAAATAGTTAAGAACTATTTAATAGCTAAAATAGTTAAAATAATTACAAATTTACCTGTAAAATAAATCCTAACCTAAGTTACAATTAAACCTAACACTACACTATCAATAAATAAATTAAATAAAATACCTATAATTATCTACAATTAAACCTAACACTACACTATCAATAAATAAATTAAATATAATTCCTACAAATAAATACAATGAAATAAACTAACTAAAGTACAAAAAATAAAAAAGAACTAAGTTACAAAAAATAAAAAATATTTACAAACATTAGAAATATATTACAACAATTTTAAACTAATTACACCTACTCTAAGCCCGCTAATAAAATAACAAAGCCCCCCAAAATAAAAAAAATGCCCTACCCTATTCTAAATTACTAAAGTTCAAAGCTCTTTTACCTTACCAGCCCTGAACAGGGCCCTTTGCGGGGCATTCCCCAAGAAGTTCAGCTCTTTTGCCTGTAAAAAAAAACATACAATACCCCCCCCCAACATTACAACCCACCACCCACATACCCCTAATCTAACCCAAACCCCCCTTAAATAAACCTAACACTAAGCCCCTGAAGATCTCCCTACCTTGAGTCGTCTTCACCCAGCCGAGCCAAATTCTTCATCCAAGCGGAGCAAGAAGAGGTCCTCCATCCGGTAGAAGTCTTCATCCAAGCGGGGCAGAAGAGGTCTTCCATCTGATTGAAGTCTTCATCCAAGCGGAATCTTCTATCGTCATCCATCCGGAGCGGAGCGGCAGCATCCTGAAGACCTCCGACGCGGAACATCCATCCTGGCCGACGACTGAACGACGAATGACGGTTCCTTTAAATGACGTCATCCAAGATGGCGTCCCTCGAATTCCGATTGGTTGATAGGATTCTATCAGCCAATCGGAATTAAGGTAGGAATATTCTGATTGGCTTATGGAATCAGCCAATTAGAATCAAGTTCAATCCGATTGGCTGATCCAATCAGCCAATAGAATGCGAGCTCAATCTGATTGGCTGATTGGATCAGCCAATCGGATTGGACTTGATTCCGATTGGCTGACTCCATCAGCCAATCAGAATATTCCTACCTTAATTCCGATTGGCTGATAGAATCCTATCAGCCAATCGGAATTCGAGGGACGCCATCTTGGATGACATCATTTAAAGGAACTGTCATTCGTCGTTCAGTCGTCGGCCAGGATGGATGTTCCGCGTCGGAGGTCTTCAGGATGCTGCCGCTCCGCTCCGGATGGATGACGATAGAAGATTCCGCTTAGATGAAGACTTCAATCGGATGGAAGACCTCTTCTGCCCCGCTTGGATGAAGACTTCTACCGGATGGAGGACCTCTTCTTGCTCCGCTTGGATGAAGAATTTGGCTCGGCTGGGTGAAGACGACTCAAGGTAGGGAGATCTTCAGGGGCTTAGTGTTAGGTTTATTTAAGGGGGGTTTGGGTTAGATTAGGGGCATGTGGGTGGTGGGTTGTAATGTTGGGGGGGGGTATTGTATGTTTTTTTTTACAGGCAAAAGAGCTGAACTTCTTGGGGCATGCCCCGCAAAGGGCCCTGTTCAGGGCTGGTAAGGTAAAAGAGCTTTGAACTTCAGTAATTTAGAATAGGGTAGGGCATTTTTTTATTTTGGGGGGCTTTGTTATTTTATTAGGGGGCTTAGAGTAGGTGTAATTAGTTTAAAATTGTTGTAATATATTTCTAATGTTTGTAAATATTTTTTTATTTTTTGTAACTTAGTTCTTTTTTATTTTTTGTACTTTAGTTAGTTTATTTCATTGTATTTATTTGTAGGAATTGTATTTAATTTATTTATTGATAGTGTAGTGTTAGGTTTAATTGTAGATAATTATAGGTATTTTATTTAATTTATTTATTGATAGTATAGTGTTAGGTTTAATTGTAACTTAGGTTAGGATTTATTTTACAGGTAAATTTGTAATTATTTTAACTATTTTAGCTATTAAATAGTTCTTAACTATTTAATAGCTATTGTACCTGGTTAAAATAAATACAAAGTTACCTGTAAAATTAATATTAATCCTAAAATAGCTATAATATCATTATAATTTATATTGTAGCTATATTAGGATTTATTTTACAGGTAAGTATTTAGCTTTAAATAGGAATAATTTATTTAATAAGAGTTAATTAATTTCGTTAGATTAAAATTATATTTAACTTAGGGGGGTGTTAGTGTTAGACTTAGCTTTAGGGGTTAATACATTTATTAGAATAGCGGTGAGCTCCAGTCGGCAGATTAGGGGTTAATAATTGAAGTTAGGTGTCAGCGATGTTAGGGAGGGCAGATTAGGGGTTAATACTATTTATTATAGGGTTAGTGAGGCGGATTAGGGGTTAATAACTTTATTATAGTAGCGCTCAGGTCCGGTCGGCAGATTAGGGGTTAATAAGTGTAGGCAGGTGGAGGCGATGTTGTGGGGGGCAGATTTGGGGTTAATAAATATAATATAGGGGTCGGCGGTGTTAGGGGCAGCAGATTAGGGGTACATAGGGATAATGTAAGTAGCGGCGGTTTACGGAGCGGCAGATTAAGGGTTAAAAATAATATACAGGGGTCAGCGATAGCGGGGGCGGCAGAATAGGGGTTAATAAGTGTAAGATTAGGGGTGTTTAGACTCGGGGTACATGTTAGAGTGTTAGGTGCAGACGTAGGAAGTGTTTCCCCATAGGAAACAATGGGGCTGCGTTAGGAGCTGAACGCTGCTTTTTTGCAGGTGTTAGGTTTTTTTTCAGCTCAAACAGCCCCATTGTTTCCTATGGGGGAATCGTGCACGAGCACGTTTTTGAGGCTGGCCGCGTCCGTTAGCAACTCTGGTATCGAGAGTTGAAGTTGCGTTAAATATGCTATACGCTCCTTTTTTGGAGCCTAACGCTGCCATTCTGTGGACTCTCAATACCAGAGTTATTTTAAAGGTGCGGCCAGAAAAAAGCCAGCGTTAGCTACGCGGGTCGTTACCGACAAAACTCTAAATCTAGCCGTAAGTGTGTTTTACGACAAATAATATTGCACTATCTTGCTTTTTTCTTTCTTACACATTGCTACAACTTGATGAGACCATTACAAGTGCGAGGGGGAACAAGGAACGAAGGGACTGAAGTAAAAAGTCGCCTGAGCAGCAGATTATCAGTGGTCTGAAGAGCCCTTTCTACTTACCTACTTGTGCAGCACTTACCTCATTTGGATTGAGGTAGTTTATAGTAAGTAGGAATTTTACCCATACCACAGTGATTTGGGCACACCAACTATCCTTGCATTTGAATTTGAACTGTCTACACTTCGATTTTCTGAGAATAATTATATTCACGTACTGGGACTTCTTTTTTCTCTGTATAAGGAGCACAATTAATTTATAGACTTATCACATTGATGAGAAGATAACAACAATAATATATGTATTTATTTATATATGCCTGTTGCAACCACTAATTAGAAACATATGTGTTTTCTGAGTTCTTTTTGAATAGGAAATTAATATTATCTTCCCCTCTAACTACCAGCTTTATAATAATAGCAAGGAAGAGTCAGATATTGTTAAAAAATCTGTAGATCACTTTTATCCAAACATATTGAGAACTAAGGTCATTCTAGTTGTGCGCCTTTAAACCAATTTTTTTATCTATACTCATTTTTTGACTTATCACCTTTAGTGGTGGGGACCCTATTGGCGATTTGGCAGGTTTTACACTTAGCGCTGTAAATGTTCTTCTTTTTAGTCATATATATATATATATATATATATATATATATATATATATATATAATGTGTGTGCATAACAGATATAACAATATTCTCTAAAGTATAGCAAGCACTCTCCGGAATTACTTCCAATGGAAATAAAAGAAATTTGATTCAAGTAATACTGGAGAGTGCTTGCTATACTTTGGAGATAATATATATATATATATATATATATATTGTATGAGTAAGGCTCCATAGGAGCTGAAACGCGTCAGGAAAGTCCTTTCTAGTGCTCCTAACAGCCCTAACATCTTGGCCATAGCTACGCTCTATTTTTGCATTTTTTTTTGCATTACTTGCAGTGCATAATTGCTGTTTTTAAGATACGCTATATAGTCTTTAAAATACAGTGGATTTCTTGTTTTGAGCTGATGTCCGGACCCTTTTTCTTTGTTTTTATATATTTTTGTGTGTGTGTGTGTGTATACATTCTTTGCCCTTTACAACCCACTCCAGTGTGCATGTACTATTGTGTATGAGCAATATTTGTGTTTGTACAGTGTGTATATACATAATATACATAATATTTACCTTGCAGTGCTATTTTTTTCCCCTTAAAATGTCCTTTTGTTTTGCAGGCAGAGACAATACAGGTCAAATCGTAGCAATATTCCTTCTGGTGTGCGTAATAGCTGTTAAAGTGCTCTATCTGAAGAGGAGAAGAAACCTGGACGGTTCCCCACGCATCTCAAGTTAAGTTGATGGAAAGGAAGGTTTTATCTTTGAAGCGGTAACTGACTTCTGTTTATGTTTACATTCACAAGTACTTTAGAGTTTACTTATATTTACTGAAGGCTTATCTGTTAATTATTAAAGAGATATTCTAGCCCTTAAATAATGAATGGGCTTTTGTAAGCCAAGCAACTCTTTTGAAAATGTTAAAGTTTCAAAGGTACCACTGCCTCCAGCACTATAGAATGTCCTCAAAATGTGCTTTCCTCTAACTGCTGCCCATAGTGCTATAAAATATCTTCAAAATGTGCTTTCCTCTAACTGCTGCCCATAGTGCTATAAAATGTCCTCCAAATGTGCTTTCCTCTAACTGCTGCCTATAGTGCTATAAAATGTCCTCCAAAGCACATTTTGAAGACATTTTATAGCACTATGGGCAGCAGTTAGAGGAAAGCACATTTGGAGGGCATTTATAGCACTATGGGCAGCAGTTAGAGGAAAGCACATTTGAGGGCATTTTATAGCACTATGGGCAGCAGTTAGAGGAAAGCACATTTGGAGGGCATTTTATAGCACTATGGGCAGCAGTTAGAGGAAAGCACATTTGAGGGCATTTTATAGCACTATGGGCAGCAGTTAGAGGAAAGCACATTTGAGGGCATTTTATAGCACTATGGGCAGCAGTTAGAGGAAAGCACATTTGGAGGGCATTTTATAGCACTATGGGCAGCAGTTAGAGGAAAGCACATTTGAGGGCATTTATAGCACTATGGGCAGCAGTTAGAGGAAAGCACATTTGAGGGCATTTATAGCACTATGGGCAGCAGTTAGAGGAAAGCACATTTGAGGGCATTTTATAGCACTATGGGCAGCAGTTAGAGGAAAGCACATTTGAGGGCATTTATAGCACTATGGGCAGCAGTTAGAGGAAAGCACATTTGGAGGGCATTTTATAGCACTATGGGCAGCAGTTAGAGGAAAGCACATTTTGAAGACATTTTATAGCACTATGGGCAGCAGTTAGAGGAAAGCACATTTGGAGGGCATTTATAGCACTATGGGCAGCAGTTAGAGGAAAGCACATTTGAGGGCATTTTATAGCACTATGGGCAGCAGTTAGAGGAAAGCACATTTGGAGGGCATTTTATAGCACTATGGGCAGCAGTTAGAGGAAAGCACATTTGAGGGCATTTTATAGCACTATGGGCAGCAGTTAGAGGAAAGCACATTTGAGGGCATTTTATAGCACTATGGGCAGCAGTTAGAGGAAAGCACATTTGGAGGGCATTTTATAGCACTATGGGCAGCAGTTAGAGGAAAGCACATTTGAGGGCATTTATAGCACTATGGGCAGCAGTTAGAGGAAAGCACATTTGAGGGCATTTATAGCACTATGGGCAGCAGTTAGAGGAAAGCACATTTGAGGGCATTTTATAGCACTATGGGCAGCAGTTAGAGGAAAGCACATTTGAGGGAATTTTATAGCACTATGGGCAGCAGTTAGAGGAAAGCACATTTGGAGGACATTTTATAGCACTATAGGCAGCAGTTAGAGGAAAGCACATTTGGAGGACATTTTATAGCACTATGGGCAGCAGTTAGAGGAAAGCACATTTTGAAGATATTTTATAGCACTATGGGCAGCAGTTAGAGGAAAGCACATTTTGAGGACATTCTATAGTGCTGGAGGCAGTGGTACCTTTGAAACTTTAACATTTTCAAAAGAGTTGCTTGGCTTACAAAAGCCCATTCATTATTTAAGGGCTAGAATATCTCTTTAATAATTAACAGATAAGCCTTCAGTAAATATAAGTAAACTCTAAAGTACTTGTGAATGTAAACATAAACAGAAGTCAGTTACCGCTTCAAAGATAAAACCTTCCTTTCCATCAACTTAACTTGAGATGCGTGGGGAACCCTCCAGGTTTCTTCTCCTCTTCAGATAGAGCACTTTAACAGCTATTACGCACACCAGAAGGAATATTGCTACGATTTGACCTGTATTGTCTCTGCCTGCAAAACAAAAGGACATTTTAAGGGGAAAAAAATAGCACTGCAAGGTAAATATTATGTATATTATGTATATACACACTTTCCTCTAACTGCTGCCCATAGTGCTATAAAATGCCCTCCAAATGTGCTTTCCTCTAACTGCTGCCCATAGTGCTATAAAATGCCCTCAAATGTGCTTTCCTCTAACTGCTGCCCATAGTGCTATAAAATGCCCTCCAAATGTGCTTTCCTCTAACTGCTGCCCATAGTGCTATAAAATGCCCTCAAATGTGCTTTCCTCTAACTGCTGCCCATAGTGCTATAAAATGCCCTCAAATGTGCTTTCCTCTAACTGCTGCCCATAGTGCTATAAATGCCCTCAAATGTGCTTTCCTCTAACTGCTGCCCATAGTGCTATAAAATGCCCTCAAATGTGCTTTCCTCTAACTGCTGCCCATAGTGCTATAAAATGCCCTCAAATGTGCTTTCCTCTAACTGCTGCCCATAGTGCTATAAAATGCCCTCAAATGTGCTTTCCTCTAACTGCTGCCCATAGTGCTATAAAATGCCCTCAAATGTGCTTTCCTCTAACTGCTGCCCATAGTGCTATAAAATGCCCTCCAAATGTGCTTTCCTCTAACTGCTGCCCATAGTGCTATAAAATGCCCTCCAAATGTGCTTTCCTCTAACTGCTGCCCATAGTGCTATAAAATGCCCTCCAAATGTGCTTTCCTCTAACTGCTGCCCATAGTGCTATAAAATGCCCTCCAAATGTGCTTTCCTCTAACTGCTGCCCATAGTGCTATAAAATGTCCTCAAATGTGCTTTCCTCTAGCTGCTGCCCATAGTGCTATAAAATGCCCTCCAAATGTGCTTTCCTCTAACTGCTGCCCATAGTGCTATAAATGCCCTCAAATGTGCTTTCCTCTAGATGCTGCCCATAGTGCTATAAATGCCCTCAAATGTGCTTTCCTCTAGCCGCCGACGTCAATGTTCTTTTGCCAGCGCTACTCCTTCCGGTCATGTTCTTTCCCCAGGTATACTCTTTCAGTTTCATACAAAAATATGGGCACGTCATATCGAAATAGCGTTGTATATCCACATTTTCAGATCACATTCTTAACCATGCAAGCCCTCAATTAGCCTCAAAGAGCTGTAATGAGACTCTCAGAGCCACAAAATCGATCTCATACCCATGTTAAACATCTTTTAAGAAACTGGGCCTGTGGCCTCTCTGTCAATCCCCTACCCACATCATACCTAAGATCAGACCCAATGTTAATCATTTATGTTTTGTCTTTTCATTGCACCAAATTTCTCAATAATGAGGAGAGAGAAGGATTTGGGAAATAAACAGTAGAGAGAGGGGGGGTAGAGAAAGAGGGAAGGGAATGGAGGGTGAGCGAGTGGAAGACAAGTGGATAGGGGAGAAAGTGTAATAAAGAGGTAAAGGAGGAAAAGGAAGAGTGGATAGAGAAGAAAGCTAGAGGGAGAGTGGGAGTGGTAAAGAGGAAAGACAATGGGAAAATGAGAAGGGAAACAGAGTGCGGATGAAGTGGAGAGAGAGGACAGAAAGAGAAAACCTAATTGCATTTAGGCAATAGAGAGAGCAGGGAGAAAAGATAAGAGCTGGGGATAAAGAGAGGGAGAAGGGAGAGAGAGGAGGAAGAAGGAAATTAAATAAAGAAAGAGATGAGAGACCAAGGAAGGAGTGACAGAGGTTAGATGAAGTAGAGAGAGAGGGAGAATGGGGAGAGGGGTAGTAAAGAGAGGTAAGGGGAAAAGATATATGGAAAAGAGAGAAGAAAGTGAACAAAGGAGAAGGAGTGAGAGAAAGAAGGGAAAAGAGAGAAGGGAATAAACAAGAAGAGGAAGGGGAGGAGAGACTCAGGGAGAGGAATGAGTAAGGGGGAAAGAGGAGGGAGAGGAGAGGTTAAGAGAGAAAAGAGAAGTGAAAAAGAAGAGAGTATAGATAAAAAGAGGGAGAGAAGATAACAGAGTAAAGAGAGAGAAAGGGGGAGAGGAGAGGCTAAGAGTAGCAGCTTTTCATCTCAGGTTACAAAAGGGTTAAAATACTACATTTGGCTTTGAGCTGCAGGGAGGGCGCCTAGGGGATACTTGTAAAATGACCAGATTAAGTGCAGCCCCCCACTCCTTTTGCCTGTGTCCTACAGCATTCTGATTATGCTCAAGCTGCCTACGTAAGGTGAAGGGACAGACCTGCACCTGACAGCAGCTAGGGAGGTTGTGCTTGTGTCTAAGAGGCTGTGCCAGGAGGAACCTGGTGGCCAACTATCAAAAACTAATTGTCCCAGAGACAAAAACAAACAAACATTTTTTTTCTTTGACCCTGTGAGAGGCCTCAGGTGGTCGCCTATTCTTAACAGCCAGGGAAAAAGGCCAGCGTCAGACGCTTACTGGCTACAATCAGTGGGCAGTCTAACCAATCAGTCCACCCCTGTCTGGTTTTATAATATATTCAATTAAAGGGACATTAATGTGACAATTAAACTTCCTTGATTCAGATAGCACATGCAATTTTAAGAGACTTTTCAGTTTGTTTTTTTGTATCCATTGAAAAGCAAACCTAGGTTGGCTTGGGAACAGCAATGCACTAAGGGAGCTAGCAGATGATTGGTAGCAACATAAATTGTCTCTTGTCATTGGCTCACTTTATGTCTTCAGCTAGCTCCCAGTAGTGTATAGTTTAACTATGTATGTAACCCCGTTTGCATATGTAAACACTTGTGCAATAATAAAACATATGCTAGAGCATTTTCCTTTTGCACTTTTAGGTTAATTTTAATTATTGTAAAAAGATAAATATTTTGCTCTAACAAGGATATTAATGCTATAAGGATACAATCTAATTGTGTTTTTTGTTTTACTGATAGGAGGGACCATCTTCATCCTAAATGCTAGAAGAACTATCCTACTGTGAGTGAGGAAAATCTCCCTTGGATGTCTATCAGCTTTATACCTAAAGGATTGGTCTGCCGCACAAGGACATTTATAATTTTATTTTAATAATGTGCATGGCGCGTTCAGCTTTGCACCCTTCTCAGAGTGTTTTGTTTTCAGATATTCCGTCATTACTGTTGCTAGGTTTTGGCAATGCATAGGTATTTATAAGAAATGTGGGACTTTCATACTTGAGGAAAATCATCCAAACAATATAATAAACACATAATAATTTTAAAGCTTTCAACAATTAACTTGTGAATGACGTAAGTGCCCTTTATTGATCATGGGATATCCAGAGAGTCATATGACACATTATTTTTAGTTTATTTTAAGTAGAGAGCAGAAGAGATCCCTTGTCTACTACTTTTATGACTCATTTTGTGCCTAATGGATTCAATATTTATCATTTTTTTGGAGACAATGTGATATCGAGAGGATTGTGTTACATCTGCTTTAAATGGAAGTTATCCTTAGGGGTATTTGTGGGTATGTGGATATATTTCTGGTAGAGAAACAGTTTCATTACTCTATGTTTTTATTACTTTAAAGGCTGGTGCCTAATAGGTTTATAAAGTGTCATTTTAACATAATGACAGCTTGAGGACCACGTGATAAATTAGTTAAACGAGTTCATAAACCTAGGAAAACAGTTCTATATGTATCAATACAAGTCATGCTCTTTTGGAAGTGAGATGACTCAACTTTGTACAAATTCAAACTTGTCATTTAGAGCAGATTTCTTTTTTAAGTAAGTGTTGAATATAAGTAGCTTTATATGAAAGTTTAATATAAATTGTATTGAGATTAACATCAGTTTGCCTTTTTCTGGGGTATAGCCCGCTCATGAGGAGTAATATCTTTGAACAAATCTCTATGTAAATACTGTAAACATGATGAGACAATGGGGCTGATTTATCAATGTCTCGCAGACGATTATGGATCCTTTTAGTTAAAGGGACATAAAACCCACATTTTTTCTTTCATGATTTAGAAAGAGAATGCAATTTTAAACGTCTTTCTAATTTACTTCTATTATCTAATTTGTTTTATTCTCTTGATATTTTTTGCTGAAAAGCATATCTAGATATGCTCAGTAGCTGCTGATTGGTTGCTGCACATAGAAGCCTCATGTGATTGGCTCACCCATGTGCATTGTTTTTTCTTCAAATAAGGATATCTAAAAAATGAAGCAAAATAAATAATAGAAGTAAATTGTAATGTTGTTTAAATTTGTATGTTCTATCTGAATCATGAAAGAAAAATTTTGGGTTTAGTGGCCCTTTAAGTCAGATAGAGTTCTGACTTAAACATTTAAATGTAAACTGTTATTTCCACTTGGCAAATTGCTATAGCGTTATCATATTAAAAGTATGGTTTTTAACGTCAGGGAATGGAAACCTTTTTGGCAATATGGATGGATACACATATTGGAAAATTGTATAGGAAAGCCAGTTAACTCCGCAAAAAAACCTTTGATTGGGAAGATGTGAACCTTTCAAGAAGACAATGAATAGAGCCAAGACAAATCTAGATTAGTTTAAAATGGAATTTACGTTTTCTACAATAACCCATACAAAGTCCAAACCTCAAAGTTAACTTCTCTTTTCCATCATCACAAAATGTTACCAATATTTTTTTAGAAAAATAATAATCAATTCCAGGAAATGAATATGTAAAGCTGTTAATAATTGGCCCATAAAGGCTTAAAGGGACACTCAAGTCAAATGAAACTCTCATGATTCAGATAGAGCAGCAATTTCAAACAACTGTCCAATTAACTTCCATTAACAAAATGTGCACAGTCTTTTTATATTTACACTTTTTGAGTCACCAGCTCCTACTGAGCATGTGCAAGAATTCACAGAAAATACCTATATGCATTTGTGATTGGCTGATGGCTGTCACATGATACAGGAGGAGTGGAAATAGACATATTAAAATTTGTTAGAATTTTTGTTATGTGAAAATTCAGACTAAGTGCTATTGCATTTTCTTTTTAGCGTGTATGTGTTTATTATGCAAAACGACTGTATTTACTGGTCCTTTAAGGCTGTGACTTGCTATTGACACATTTAATATTTTGTTTTTATGTTCTAATTGTAACTTTAGATTCACTCATTATTTTCATTCATCATGTTGAAAAAAAATAAACGTATTTAACTTATTGTGCCGTGTGATTTTTTTATAGGAATGTTTTTAAAAATATTCTTTTTCATCTGTAAAACAAATGCAGAATTTTGCAGAACTCAGCACCATGTTCGAGGCTAAATAGGGCTTGTTTTAATTAATTAATTAGATTTTTGTAAGCTTCATTATGGACAAAATGTAATTCTTCCTATAGTGATATATATATATATATATATATATATATATATAACTAAACACTAAATAAATCAGTGCTCGAGTGATGTAATTTAGAGCAAAGATTAACCTGAGAATAATTTGTACACATAGTAACGTTATATTTGTTTAAATATTGAAAAAATAAGGATAAAATGAATTCCATAAAGCATTGGGTGACGCCATATTGTAACTTAGGTTACCTTTTCTTTTGAGGCCAATTAGGACTGGTTATAAATAAATAGATTACTAGAGTGTTTAGCCAATGACTAAGTGGAATATAGCTGTGTCTGCACTTTCATGTTTAACATAAATTGGTAAACCCACAATATTCAGAACTGAATTACAGGAAATGGGAACAATATAAATAATGAAAGTATATTGCAAAGTTGTTTTACTACATGTAATTAAACAATTGATGTTACTATCTTAAGGTGTTTAATGTCCCTTTAAGAAAATGCACTCTACTTAAAATGCACTGCCTATACTTATGTGTTTAGCTCATGCACAGTCAGCTCTGAAACAACAATGAATATTACTTGTATGGTGCTGAACATGCCCACTGAGCCGCCAATCAGCCTCTATTTCAGCTGACTATTGCTGACCTGGAACTGACTTTTTCTCCCACTGAGCCGCCAATCAGCCTCCATTTCAGCTCACTATTGCTGACCTGGAACTGACTTTTTCTCCCACTGAGCCGCCAATCAGCCTCCATTTCAGCTCACTATTGCTGACCTGGAACTGACTTTTTCTCCCACTGAGCCGCCAATCAGCCTCCATTTCAGCTCACTATTGCTGACCTGGAACTGACTTTTTCTCCCACTGAGCCGCCAATCAGCCTCCATTTCAGCTCACTATTGCTGACCTGGAACTGACTTTTTCTGTATCTTTAAAGGGATAGGAAATAGTGCTCCTTTAGTAGTAAAAATCTGTTAGATCAAAGTAAAGATAAAAAGACAAATTGTGTTAAAAACAGCAAAAAAAATGATTTATTTGCTCAGTATAGTCACTGCATTTAGTGATATAATCAATATACCATTATAAGGACTTAAAGGGACTGAGTACTGTAAAATTGTTTACCTTTAATTTGCCCCCAATGATGTTATACCAGCTGCAGAGTATAATATCTATGATAACATGTTTCTTTTTGTGAAATAAATAGCTGGGTTTGCTCTATGAAACCACAACCTATCAAAATAGGCTTAGCTTGCAGAGAGTACATACATCCTCATCTCATCATTTGCATGCTTCCCTGTGTGTCTATATAATACTTAAAAAGAATAACTGAAAATAAAAGTTTTAGTATTTTATCTCCCCACTCTCCACTGGGATTGTGATTTCTTCTGCTGGCTGTGTTTACATAGCTTGTCAATAGCCTATACCTAGGTATAGAAACTTTCAGTATAGGTAGGGATGCAACAGGCAAACTCTGCAATTGTAAATGCCAATATATAAACAATTTAGTACACTCCAGTAGGTAAAATGGATCATTAAGAACAAATTAAAAAGGATAGAACATTTATGGGTAAACTGCCCCTTTAAGTTCTACTGCGGCATAATTTTTACAGCAAAAGTTCCCTACTGAGCATGTTCAAAAAACTGTTTGGCGCTAAACAATAATAATACCTGTTATCAGTGCTGCGAGTCGATTAAGTTTGAGGTTGCGCGCTATACAAGTATCCAATTATTAATTATGATAAAGCAGCTGTCTCCTAGCAACCACTTAAAAGGTAAAGCTACTACTTTGCTTTGCTGTAGAGTCCACAACCCCAGGCTGTGACAAGAAGTAATGGACCCTGCGCAAATTAAGTTAAAATCATTTTAAAATGATAATACTCATTGCAATGATTTCTGTTAAGTATAACCCACTGCTTAGGGGGGGGGGGGGGGGCGTTATTACAAAATTTAAACTGTCTGTTAGATATCTATTTAAGCCATTTGCAACACTTATGGCTAGATTACGAGTTTTGCGTTAGAGGCTATGCGGTGCTAACGAGCAGTTTTCTCTCACCGCTCACTTACCTACAGCGCTGGTATTACGGGTTTTCGGAAACCCGTTGTTAAAAGGCAAGAAGTGAGCGTTGAGCAAAATTTTGCTCATTACCGCACTCCAATACCAGCGCTGCTTAAGTCAGCGGTGAGCTGGTGTAAAGTGCTTGTGCACGATTTCCTCATAGGAATCAACAGGGAGAGCCGGCTGAAAAAAAGTCTAACACCTGCAAAAAAGCAGAGTAAAACTTAGTAACACAGCCCCATTGATTCCTATGGGGAAATAAAATTTATGTCTACACCTAACACCCTAACATGAACCCCGAGTCTAAACACCCCTAATCTTACACTTATTAACCCCTAATCTGCCGCCCCCGACATCGCCGATACCTACATTATATTATTAACCCCTAATCTGCCGCTCCGGACACCGCCGCCACCTACATTATACTTATGAACCCCTAATCTGCTGCCCTAAATTAAAATTATTAACCCCTAATCTGATGCCCCCAATGTCGCCGCCACCTACCTACACTTATTAACCCCTAATATGCCGCCCCCAACATCGCCGCCACTATAATAAACATATTAACCCCTAAACCTTCGCACTCCCGCCTCGCAAACATTAGGTAAATATTATTAACCCCTAATCTGCCGTCCTTAACATCGCTGCCACCTACCTACATTTATTAACCCCTAATCTGCCGCCCCAACGTCGCCACCACTATGATAAACATATTAACCCCTAAACCGCCACACTCCAGCCTCGCAAACACTAGTTAAATATTATTAACCCCTAATCTGCCGTCCCTAACATCGCCGCTACCTACCTACATTTATTAACCCCTAATCTGCCGCCCCCAACGTCACCGCCACTATATTAGTTATTAACCCCTAAACCTAAGTCTAACCCTAAACCTAACACCCACTAACTTAAATATAATTTAAATAAATATTCCTATCATTAACTAAATAATTCCTATTTAAAACTAAATACTTACCTATAAAATAAACCCTAAGATAGCTACAATATAACTAATAGTTACAATGTAGCTAGCTTAGGGTTTATTTTTATTTTACAGGCAAGTTTGTATTTATTTTAACTAGGTAGAATAGTTACTAAATAGTTATTAACTATTTAATAACTACCTAGCTAAAATAAATACAAATTTACCTGTAAAATAAAACCTAACCTAAGTTACAATAACACCTAACACTGCAATATAATTAAATAAATTAACTAAATTAAATACAATTACTTAAATTAAATTAGCAGTACAATTAAAGTACAAAAAAAAGAAACACTAAATTACAGAAAATAATAAACAAATTACAGATATTTAAACTAATTACACCTAATTTAATAGCCCTATTAAAATAAAAAAGCACCCCAAAATAAAAAAAAACCTAGTCTAAACTAAACTACCAATAGCCCTTAAAAGGACCTTTTGCGGGGCATTGCCCCAAAGTAATCAGCTCTTTTACCTGTAAAAAAAAATACAAACAACCGCCTCAACAGTAAAACCCACCACCCACACAACCAACCCCCCAAATAAAATACTAGCTAAAAAAAACTAAGCTCCCCATTGCCCTGAAAAGGGCATTTGGATGGGCATTGCCCTTAAAAGGGCAGTTGGCTCTTTTGCCGCCCAAACCCTAGCCTAAAAATAAAACCCACCCATTACACCCTTAAAAAAACCTAACACTAACCCCCTGAAGATCGACTTACCGGGAGACGTCTTCATCCAAGCCAGGCGAAGTGGTCCTCCAGACGGGCAGAATTCTTCATCCAAACTGGGCAGAAGTGGTCCTCCAGATGGGCAGAAGTCTTCATCCAGACGGCATCTTTTATCCAATAGGATTGAGCTCGCATTCTATTGGCTGATTGGAACAGGTGTGGAATGGGTGAGATGACCAGCCAGTTTACCCTCCCCTTTGTCCAGGTGGCTACATGGATTTAAGCTGCAGATGTTTAGCCCCCAGCCAGAGACAGAGATATAATGTCTGGTATGTCCTCAGGATGACAGTAACAGGGTCTCTTATTTCTTTGATCATATAGTGAGAATCCATGAGCCGTCATGTGTTTAAATTCCCCTCTTGGCCACTAGGAGGAGGCAAAGATAACCCAACACACCAAAGCTTTAAATTCCTCCCACTTCCCATGATCCTCTGTCATTTTTTTCCCCAGGCAGTACAAGATCTTTTCTCAGTGAGAAATGAAATATGTCTCCTGAATACGTTCGACAAATTTATCAAGAAAGCTGTCAAAAAGCCGCGCAACAAGTACGGTGCGATGAGCAGCGGACTGTTGTTAACTGACAGTCATCGATCTCGCTGCTCATCGGCTTATTCGCATCTTTCTTGTTACCCTGTCACTAAGCACCCACACTAAACTATACTGTTTACCCCCTAAACCGCCACTCCCAGACCCCGCTGCAACTATAATAAATATATTAACCCGTAAACCGCCGCTCCTGGACCCCGCCGCCACCTACATTATACCTATTAACCCCTATCCTGCCGATCCCGGACCCCGCCGCAACTAAATAAATTGTTTAACCCCTAAACCGCCACTCCCGTAGCCCAACGCCACCTACATTATATATATTAACCCTTATCCTGCCCCCCTACACCGCCGCCACTATAATAAAGTTATTAACCCCTAAACCTAAGTTTAAATAAATCTAAATAAATATTACTATTATTAACTAAATTATTCCTATTTAAAACTAAATACTTACCTGTAAAATAAACCCTAAGATATAATTAATAATTACATTGTAGCTATTTTAGGATTTATTTTTATTTTACAGGCAACGTTGTATTTATTTTAACTAGGTACAATAGTTATTAAATAGTTATTAACTATTTAATAACTACCTAGCTAAAGTAAATACAAAATTACCTGTAAAATAAAATCTAACCTAAGTTACAATTACCTAACACTACACTATCATTAAAATAATTACATAAATTAACTACAATTAAATAAAACTAATTACAATTAAATAAAATTAACTAAAGTACAAAAAAACCCCACTAAATTACAGAAAATAAAAAATACAAGAATTTTAAACTAATTACACTTAATCTAAGCCCCCTAATAAAATAAAAAAGCCCCCCAATATAATAAAATACCCCACCCTATACTAAATTACAAATAGCCCTTAAAAGGGCCTTTTGCAGGGCATTGCCCCAAAGTAATCACCTCTTTTACCTGGAAAAAAATAAATACAACCCCCCAACATTAAAACCCACCACCCACACACCCAACCCTACTTTAAAACCCACCCAAACCCCCCTTAAAAAACCTAACACTACCCCTGAAGATCACCCTGCCTTGAGACGTCTTCACCCAGCCGGGCACAAGTGGACCTCCAGACCGGCAGAAGTCTTCATCCTATACGGGCAGAAGAGGACATCCAGACTGGCAGGAGGCTTCATCCAGGCGGCATCTTCTTTCTTCTTCCATCCGGAGCGGAGTGGGTCAATCTTCCATCCAGCCGACGCAGAGCCATCCTCTTCCATCGACGTCCTAACACTGAATGAAGGTTCCTTTAAATGACGTCATCCAGAGATGGCGTCCCTTGAATTCCGATTGGCTGATAAGATTCTATCAGCCAATCGGAATTAAGGTAGGAAAAATCCTATTGGCTGATGCAATCAGCCAATAGGATTGAGCTCACATTCTATTGGCTGATTGGAATGCAAGCTCAATCCTATTGCATCAGTAAATAGGATTTTTCCTACCTTAATTCCGATTGGCTGATAGATACAATGTAACTATTAGTTATATTGTAGCTAGCTTAGGGTTTATTTTATAGGTAAGTATTTAGTTTTAAATAGGATGAATTTATTTAATTGTAGTAATTTTATTTAGATTATTTAAAATTATATTTAAGTTAGGGGGGGTTAGGTTTAGACTTAGGTTTAGGGGTTAATACCTTTAATATAGTAGCGGCGACGTTGGGGGTGGCAGATTAGGGGTTAATAAATGTAAGTAGGTGTCAGCGATGTTAGGGACGGCAGATTAGGGGTTAATAAAATTTAACTAGTGTTTGCGAGGCGGGAGTGCGGCGGTTTAGGGGTTAATATATTTATTAAAGTGGCGGCGATGTCCGATCGGCAGATTAGGGGTTAATATATTTATTAAAGTGTTTCCAATGTGGGGGGGGGGGCTCGGTTTAGGGGTTAATAGGTAGTTTATGGGTGTTAGTGTACTTTTTAGCACTTTAGTTAATAGTTTTATGTTCCGGCGTTAGCCCATAAAACTCTTAACTACTGACTTTTAAATGCGGTAGAAGTCTTGACAGGAGAGGGTGTACTGCTCACTTCTTCCAAGACTCGTAATACCAGCGTTAGGCAAATCCCATTAAAAAGATAGGATACGCAATTGACGTAAGGGGATTTGCGGTAAGCTCGAGTCGCGGACGAAAAGTGAGCGGTACACCTGTCAGACTCGTAATTCCAGCGGGCGTTAAAAAGCAGCGTTGGGACCTCTCAACGCTGCTTTTTAAGGCTAACGCAAGACTCGTAATCTAGGCACGTGTTTTTAATTTCTAGTCAATACTAGGGCTGTAATATTGATTTCTGAGCTGTCACATGTGAATACTCAGATTAGCAAGGCGTAGTCTATACTTTACCAACAGGCAATGACCGGAGGTCATCTCTGTCCTGGCTATTCATATGCACATTGATTGTGTCCTGGCTATTTATATGTGTTCCATTGCTGAATGATACACTCTCTCACAGTTTGCTCAATTCACTAGCCACAAATACACTACGACTACCAATAACACTTAAATATACTGTGGCTATCTTATTTACAACAATGGGAATCTCTGTATAGCATGATAAATACCAGTGATTCAAACGGAGCGTTAAACACGAAGGTTCATATGCTAATTTTTTAGACCTTGAAGCCCACCTCTTTTAGATTGCATTTTAACAGTTTTTCACCACTAGAGGGTGTTAGTTCACGTATTTCATATAGATAACACTGTGCTCGTGCACGAGAAGTTATCTGGGAACAGGCACTGATTGGCTAGACTGCAAGTCTGTCAAAAGAACTGAAAAAAGGGACAGTTTGCAGAGGCTTAGATACAAGATAATCACAGAGGTTAAAAGTATATTATTATAACTGTGTTAGTTATGCAAAACTGGGGAATGGGTAATAAAGGGATTATCTATCTTTTAAAACAATAACAATTCTGGTGTAGACTGTCCCTTTAAATAGGTAGACAGTATATATATATCTAACATATAATAGTTTATCCAGGGACTGATACTTAAGATACAAATAGTGACACTGTAATCAAGTAAGGTGTTCACTATAACCTGAAACACGGATCCCGTCTAAAGGGGGTATAGTATAAACCTACAGACATAGCACGTATATGCAACAATTGGTTGTACTTATACATTACTATCCCATGTGTCCCACTAATAGATGATATATCTTATTGTTTATATGCCCTCAAAGTATATGTCATTACCTAACAATAAAGGTTGTATTTATACAATATCATCATAATGTTTGTGATATTCTCCAAGTTCTATAGTAATACCGATAGATGATATATTTCATAGTCCATATATTCACTTAGTAGCAGTCTGCACCTAGCACTTAAATAGCCATGGACGAATACTGGCCTCTGTTATAAACACAACTATAGATAATAGTCAAGATCTCTCATTGAGCTCTTGTTTCATATCCTGTATAGCATCGCCATAATATGCTTTCCACTATTAGCTATCTGGCAGTACGTATCCAGATAAGCAATTTACTACCAGCCCTATATTTATCTAGTTGTTTTTAATGTGGCTTTTCCCCTTATTTTAATATACCTAATAAAGTTTAATTTTTAACATTGTTTTTTGTTGACGCACACTACCTCATAATTATAACACATTTGATGTGGGGGATTGAGTGCTAAAGTGTATTTTTTGTCTGCAACTGTCTAGCAATTACTCCATGTACAAATGGAAAATAAATCTTTCAAAGAGCTTCTTAGCTCCTCAGATCCGTGTGTCTTTTTGGGGTTTTGACTATGCATTTGGCCCTGACAGATGAGCACAGATTTTTTCTTACATTGTTCATTTCATGGAAGTTGGGAGTCTAACTGACTGACTAATATTTAGTTCCATTTGCCAGATTTTATCTTTGGGTCCTCCAACCAAATGCTGCATCAATGGAATGAGGCCACCAGGATCTGCTGTCTCAGAGGAAAGATCACAGGACAAGACATTAACTTGTTGGCACACTCACAATTCTTGGTTCAGGAATCCCCATTTCTTCAGCGAGTGGGGTAGTAATTTCCACAGATGCCAGATATACAGGTAGTAACTCACAGATCTTTAGTGATGAGAGAAGTCTTCTGCATCATCAGCTGGGCAGAATGTTATCATTGCATGATTTCTGCCAGATAAGTCTTTCTCAGTCACCAGTCTCTTCACTCAGCATAATCGTCTTTGAATCAGGAAATTTTCCACTGGGGTTTGTCATAGATAGATCTCATGGCTTCATGATAAAATAACAAAATGCATGGTGTCGGGATCCTCGGGCAAGGTTGGTAGATGTCCTAGTTGTTCCCTGTTTGATCAACCTGATTTTCATCTTTCCTACATTTGTGTTGCTTTCCACACATATCCAGAACCAAGCAAGAACAAGCTTCTGCAACTCTGATTGTTCTGCCATGGTTCACAAGATTTAGCTTGTGGATTTGGTTCAAATGTTCTTGTGCCCACCTTGCAGACTTCCTCTTAGAAGGGATCTTATCTCTCAAGGTTCTTTCTTTTATCAACATCTCAAAACTCTGAATTTAACTGCATGGCAATTGCATTCTTAATTTTGTCTCAGAGAGGTTTTTCTGACAAAGTTATTGACACCTTGATTCAGGCTTAGAAATCTGTTACTAGGCGTGTTTATCATAAGATCTAGGGAACCTTTTTTGCTTGGTTTGACTGCAAAGTTAAATAATGGAATTCTCTCAGAATTACAAGAGTTCTTGAGTTCCTGCAGAATGGTTTGAAAATAAGTGTTTGACAGCCAGTTCTCTGAAGGGTCAGATTTCAGCTCTTTTGTGTTTTGTTCAGGCTCTGATAAGAATTAAACTAGTTATTCATACAGTTTCTCCTCCTTGGATTCATAATCTGGCTTTGAGAGTAATTCAAAATCCTCTTTTTGAGCTGATACAGGATATAGACCTTCAGCATTTATTCTGGAATGTTCTTTTTCTTCTAACTATTTCTTTGGCTAGAAGGGTTTCTGAGCGTTAAGCTTTGTTGTGCAAACCACCTTTTCTAATTTTTCATAGCATTAGTTCATTTTCTGATATTTCATTGCACTAGCTATTCAGTTCTTTAAAAGGCAGTATCTATGAATACTCAAATATTCACATATATTCATCTTTGGTCGTTATACAGTTATGTCTGTAATTTTGTTGAGATAGAAAGAGTCCTAGTAAATATGACTTTGATAGTATCTGTAGGTTCACATATCAGAAATACTCCATAAGTGTTTGGAAAAACAAAAAATGAAAGTACTCACAATTCAACGGTGAACAAGCTGCGGATAGTCCCGCCACCCAAATCTTGTCCTTTCACGGACCTTGTAGCAAATATAAACATAAAAATAATTACAGTGAAAACCGCAAGGTAACATTTTTGTTCCACCTGTGAAAACCGCAAGGTAAACTTTTTATGTTTACATATCAGAAAGTAGTAACCATTATAATGCCTACGTCCTACATTTCTTCTTTAGGAACCAGAAGAAGATAAAGGAGAGTAGAAAAGAGAGCAGTAAATAGTTTGGAATAAGTCTTAGTGTAAAGACTGGTAAGGCTTGAACAATAACTTAAGAGACATTTTAAGGAATATTCTGAAGGGACAGTTTTTATATTATCACGTCGATCCTTTCATGCTTTTGTAGTAGTGCAGTAGTGTTTGTGAGATTGAGTCATTTAAATATTAACAAATTATTTAAAGGGACAGTCTACCATAGAATTGTTATTGTATTAAAAGATAGATAATCCCTTCATTACCCATTCCCCAGTTTTGCATAACCAACACAGTTATATTAATATACTTTTTACCTTTGTGATTACCTTGTATCTAGGAACCTTCTTCCAGCCCCCTGATCACATAACTGTGACTGTTTATTATCTATTGTCTTAAATTTAGCATTGTATTGTGCTAGATCTTAAATAGCCCCCTGTGCCTGAACAAAGTGTTATCTATATGGCCCACATGTACTTTCTGTCTTTGTGTTGAAAAGAGATTTAAAGGGACACTCAATCAAAATGAAACTTTCATTATTCATATAGAGTATGCCATTTTAAACAACTTTACAATTTACTTCCATTAACAAAATGTGCACAGTCTTTTTATATTTAAACTTTTTGAGTCACCAGCTCCTACTGAACATGTGCAAGAATAAGTGTGTATGCATTTGTGAATGGCTGATGGCTGTCACATGGTACGTGTATGCATTTGTTATTAGCTGATGGCTGTCACATGGTACAGGGGGAGTGGAAAAACCATAACTTTTAAATTGTCAGAAAAAAAAATCTACTACTCATTTGAAGTTCAGACTAAGTGCTATTGCATTGTCTTGTTTTCTTGGATTTGTTGATTATGCAAATCTACTGTGTTGACTGGTCCTTTAAAAAGCATGTGATAAGAGGCAGCCCTCAAAGGCTTAGAAATTAGCATATGAGTCTACCTATGTTTAGTTTAAACTAAGAATACCAAGAGAAAAAAAAGCAAATTTGATGATAAAAGTAAATTGGAAAGTTGATTATAATTAAAAGTCCTATCTGAATAATGAAAGTTTAATTTATACTAGACTGTCCCTTTAATGATTTGAAATAAGAATGTACATTAAAAGAGAATCTTGGTAGATGTTTGAAGGTTTGGATGTATACTGGCAGTAGTAATGTCAACGGACATAAATATATGGCATCATCAAAAGACAGCTTTAGCAAATATTATTAATAAAAAATCTAAAAAGCAGCAAGGGACACTATCATGGTAAAGTGTCAAGGCATAAAGTCAAATAACATTATGAAACAGTACAGAGATAGCAGACATTATCAAGGTAAAACATCAAGACCCAACATTAGAGGATGACATCAAGGGGCAGTTTTAAAGAAACAAAATAATAGGACTGTATTATGGGACAGTATTAAGATACAGCAGCTAAAGATAGTATCAAGAGATAGCAATGAGACACAGTAATGAGTGGCAGTATCAGGTCACAGCAACATTAAGGAAAAGTATTAAGTGACAACATCAGGAGATAGAATTAAGTGACAGCAATAAGGAATAGTATTAAATGATCACATGATCAAACAGCATCAAGGGACAATGACAAGGCACAGTATCAAGATACCACACAGTGGTAAAGGACAAAATCAGCCAGAAGTACTGTTAATGAAGAAATCTGAATGCAGACTGAGAGTGTATCTATTAGTTTAGAAGACTTCCCAACTGTAATAATAAGTGGGTGGGTTTTCTGTTCTGTCACTCAGCACTATCTGCTGCAGCTAAAGTTCTCCCTACAGGTTGCTTGTAGAACATTGTTACACACATTACTACCACATAGTGTTCAAGTCATGCGTAGATTTCTATGCCTACTTTTGTGTGCCCTAAAGGATAGGCCCCACGTTTCTGATAAGCAGAAATTAAAAAGTTTTAAAAAAATGTATGCACTATCTGAAACACAATGTTTAATTTTTTCTACCATGTCTCTTTAAAGGGCAGCATCATGACATAGTGTTTAGGGACAGTATCAAGGGAATATGCAGTGTTAAGGGACAGCATTGATGGAAAGTGTAAAAGGAGATCCTTAAGGGTAACTATAAAGGAATTATATCAAGGGAAAGCTGCAGAGGATACATCAAGTTTCAGGATTAAAGTCAATTTCAAGGGACTTCAATAAGAGTAAATATTGTCAAGAGATAGTTCACAGACTCTATCAAAGAAACATTGATAAAGGGACAGCATGAACAGACATATTTGTGTCACAGGTCACTGTATCTATAAACACTGTCAGGAGACATCATCAGGATAAAACAAATCGTAAAAAAGAGAGAGTGTCAATAGGTAGCATCAAGAGATAGTTTCAATGGACAGAATTAAAAGACAGTATAGAGGAATTGTAAGAAGGGACATTACAAATGAACAGTATCAAATGTCAGAGTCAACATTAAGGGAAAATATCAAGAGATTATGTAAAGGGATAGTTCAAGAAACAGCAGCAGTGGGCTTCCATCAAGTCACAGTAAAAGGCAGTGTAATGGGCATTGTCAGGTCATGATGAACACTGTGAAGAGATACCATCAAGATAAAGCATAAAAAGAAAATATCAAGGGAAAGCATGATGTGGTAACATGGAGGGATAAAATGACAGTACCAAGAGACAATATAAAAATGTAATCCACAAGGGACAGTATCAAAGGAAGAGTATAAAGCTACAGTGTCAAATGACAGTATGAAGGGATAGTGACAATGGAATCAAGAGGCAGCCTTAAGGAATAGTATAAAATAACAGAATCATAAGACAATATCATTGAACAATGGCTACCTATAACCCCTCTGCTATCACCCCCTAACCATTGATGACATCACCCACACAAAAAAACTAACCTCATAGTATTTATTTTCCCTAGTATTTATTTGACATAACTTCTTTAATTAATTTAGTGGGTGTTTGTTTAGGTTAAGGTTTCTAGCATCAGGGGAGATTCGATTTGGGTCTTGAGTAGAAGGGTTTCTGGTAGGCAGGATATTTTAGGTTAGGAGTCTTACAATGAGACGGTTCTCAGTTTGGAAGGATGATTAGCATTTATGGGTTTTATCGCAGAGAGGGGTTTTATGTGACGTGATAGTGGTCTTTTTGTTGGGTTACAGCGTGGGGGCTTAGGGAACAGGGGTTTGTGCAAAAAAAATTAATGTTTTAATGTTTTTTTCCTCGGGACTTTATACAAAACAAAAAATACAATGTTAAATGGTTTTGTCTTGGTGTCTCTGAAACTTTTTAAATTGTGTGCAGAAACTGTGGTGGGATTGGCTACAGGTCAGCAGAATGTTTAAGTGCTCAGTGGTACTAGGTCTTCATACACGCGTTACAGGTTATACTTACAAAGTATAAAGAACTTGAGAAGTGCCACAGAGGCCTGCTGGACCTTTATCAGCCGTCCAGAAAGCTATCCTCTCGCAGTGTAGATATGAGGAGTCTCCAACAGAACTTCTATCACCAACAATCCGTATGCTGCCACTTAAAGCCAATTGTTGAGCCTAAGGACTCAGCGCTTATGCAAAGACCCCATATGTTATGTGTAATAACCAAGTATGAGCAGGGTTCTTTGCTTTCTTTCTGAGGATGATGAGAATCCATTTGTGCTTGATTCTTGCATCTTTACAGTTGCCTGAAGTAGATATTGGTGAAGGGGCTCTGAAGGGAAAGCTGAGAAATCTGAGTGATGTTTCTTGCAAAATTGAAGAGTTTGACAATTCTGTTAGTCTTGAATCTGAGGATGTTGGGATTTTGTCTAGGTCTTTATTGGGAAATGTTTCCTTTTTGGACAAGTCTGCTGTGGATTTATTCAAATCTACAGTTAGGCTTATTGTGGACAACCCTGAGTCTTCAGCTAGTACTTTTGAAATCTAAATCTTCTGAGTCTGAGAAGAAATCTTATAAGGTTTCTAAGTATTCAAAGTCATCATAAAAAAAACAAAGAAAAGTCACATGATTTCATTGTTTTGTTATGTTTTGAGTCTTTGCTTCATTTTTCTGTACATGATTAAGTTTGCTTCTCTAAATGTCTGTAGTGTTTGTCGTACGACAAGAAGAGGAAGTATATTTTCTATATTAAAGAATGTACAATGTAGGATTTTATGTCTGCGGAATGGAGTTTGACTTTTTCTTTTAAAGAAGCAGGGTGGGATTTGGATCAGTCTCTCTGGTCTCTCAGTCATGAAAGGAATGGAATGGTGGGAATTTTGTTTAGAGGACAGATTTTGTGTTATTAGAGTAGAAAAAAAAGAAGGAGAATAGGAGCGCCAGTAGGCCAAAGTCTGTGTACAGGCAATATATGGTACTAAAAACTGAATATTCAATATAGGGTACTAAAAAACTAAATATATACAAATATTCAAAACTAAATTTCTAAAAATTGATAATAAAATTAATTATATTAAATTATTACATTTATTACAAATACAATTGTAAATCAATTAAAACAATTAAGCATATATCCAATAGGAGTAAGGAGTGAATCCCAGCTGGGGATTGGTACCAAAGGAAGATAAAGGCCCCTAGTTGGGCCAAAACGCGTTGATTATTCCCAAATACTGAAACTCAAGTTTTCTCTGATTTGGTAGGCAACTCTCCAATTCATTTATATAATTAGGAGATTTTGCACATTTGTTGTTTATTTTATTTTTTTAGTTTTTTTCCAATGTAAATATTTATCTTCAGGATTCACAGGATACCGCCACAAATAGACACACAGACCTATAGACTTTTTTTTATATTTCTTTTTGCCACATTTTTACTTTTGACTTTGGACTTTTTTCTATGGACTCACGCCCTTTCCCTTTTCCAGAATCGGTCAGGGGTTGAGGACAACCACTTCACACACATATATATATATATTTTGGGACACTTACTAAGTACTCACTAGTAGTTGAGGACAACTACTTCATATCATCATTACTTTTTGGGACTTTATTTCTAGCTAGCAACATTTTTTTTTTTCTTTGGTACCAATCCCCAGCTGGGGTTCACTCCTTACTCCTATTGGAGATATATATAATTGTATCTGTAATAAATGTAATAATTTAATATAATTCATTTTATTTTTATCAATTTTTAGATATTTAATTTTGAATATTTAATTGTGTATATTTAATTTTTTAGTACCCTTTATTGAATATTCAGTTTTTAGTACCAAATATTGCCTATACACAGACTTTAGCCTATTGGCGCTCCTATTCTCCTTCTTTTGCTATTTTTTCTATTAGATCCAGTTAGGTGAACTGAATAGTGAGCTTGTTTGTTTATTTGGCGCTGTCAAACATTCATGTTATTAGAGTAGAGCATATTGTCAAAAGGGAGGTTGTTCTTGGTTCTTTTTGAATTATCTAGGATTGTGTTTAGAGTTTTTTATGCTTATGCATCACTTAATAGGGAGGAATAGGATTGTGTTATTTGATTCATTTTTGGAAAATTAGAAGTTTTGAAGGTAGAATGTTGATTATTAAATATGTTCTTATTACTATTTTTATGTATTTATTTTGTTTCTTGCTTCTTTTAGGATTTTATGTCGGATTATGCGTTTAATATTTTTATTTTTCTAGTATTCAGGAATGGAGAAATCGTGAAGGGATGAAATTACTTGTGCGAAGGAGAAAGGAGGGAAAGCTTTGATGGATATTACAATGTTCTTGGAGGTAAAGTATGCTAGGTGTGGTGTTGAGTGGTAAAAGTTGTTTGGGTGGATGTATGGTGGATATGCTGCCGGAGGTGTTGAGGAGGTTTAGGTTGTATGTTTACAAACTAGCATGATGCCTTTTCTATTTCTTGGTTTTATGTGCGTATTGAGAAGTTTGTGAGAGTACTTCATTAGCTGCATATTTCAAAAGAGTAGTGGTGTGATCATAAAAAAGGTGATGGGGATTTTGGCCAATAGAAGGAAAGTTGAATTGATTGGTGGTTTTCAGAAGAAAGTATGGTTGTTTTGAAGAGAATGAAGGATGTGGTTAACAGACAAAAGGATGTGTCATGGATGGCTTTTCATGGGTGCTTGCATACAAGAGAGTTTCAGAAAAAAAGAGGTTTTGTTGCTGATGAGAGACGTCCGAGAGATGAGAGTGGAAGGATTGAGAATGTAGTGCATGTTTTTGCAAAGTGTGATTATGCTAGGAATGTGTGGAAGAATTTGTCAAAATTATGATGATTTTGTCTGGAGTACATTGTTGAGTTTCCAGTTCATTTTATTTGGTTTTGATGATTTTTGATGCAGTAAGGAAGAGGGTTTTCTGGTTGTTTGTAAATTGCGTGAAAGAATCATTAGGGGATGCTAGGAAATGTTTGGATTTTTATAGATAAGATTAAGGTTCATGAATGTGTTGGTTTGATCTGTGCAAGATTATTTACATATTTTTGTCTTGACAGAAAAAGATTTGGTGGAGTCATCTCTGAAGGCACCTGGAAGACTTTGAAAAAGAAGAAATGGATTTCACTGTGGTTTTCTTCACTGTTTTCTTTTGATTGACGTTTAAGGGTTTGATTGTAGTTCTAATGGTAAGGAAGGGTATGGTTAGCGTTAGGGTTTAGTGAGATGATTAAGGTTAGTTTTGAGATTGAGGTTACATGATCATTTTTAAGGGTTAATGTAGTTTAGGAGTTTGGTAATTTTTTTTATATTTTGTGGTATCAATTTTTTTAAAATATATTTCTGTATGATTTTTGTTTTTTATTTATGTGAGTTAGTGGTTTTCATTTTCTGTTTATGTACATATTGTTATTTTTCAAAAGAATTAAAGAAAATGTATTTAAGGATATAATTTTATGGAACAGATCATAATTTGGTTTGGCTCACTGTTTTATGTTTTATCTGTCTGTCAGTTTTATTTTGTGAGTGGTCTATATGTAGTGCCTGTAAGTGTTAAGACCACTCCCTTTATTAAGAGAAGCCTAGAGAATGTTAGATATCAAAAGTCTCCATAAGCTTAATCAAATTTGAAGGTCTGGGCTTCCCAGGTGGCAACAATACAAAGCCTGAGTCATTAATATTGTGAGGAACTATTATTATTGCAAGGTGATAACTTGCTTTTTGGTTTGTAAAATATTGTTAAAGCAATGTGAAAATATATATATATATATCTATATATATAATACACATAAAATAAACAAACTTACTTCAAACAATTAAAGAGCTTTCTAAAGTTGAAGAAAGCATGGAGCTCACCAAGTAACCTTTCAGACAAAACAGTATCCCATCAATCTAACTCTTATCAACACATGTATATGCATATTATGCCATTCTGGCATGCACAACACGCTATATTTTGTATTAATTTAGGAAGAGTATATGTTTCCCATGATGCTTTGCTGGTCTTAACTATATACAAACATGAATATACATTTGCATACTAATGAGTTTTATAAAGGGTCAGTATAAAGTGTCTAAAAATTTTCTTTCTAAAAAAGCTTGTTTTATTAATGTTGGGGATCTTACATTAGATTATGGGTCTTATATGTGTGTGTGTGTGTGTGTGTGTGGGGGGTAAATTTGGGGTCTTATGTGAAAAGGTTTGTGTTAGGTAGGACATTTTAGGTTAAGAGCCTTATATGGTGAGGTACTTCAGTGTGTGGGATGATTGGTAGTGAAGAGCAGAAGGAGGGTTTATGTAATGTGGTAGTTTAAGAGTTATAGCATAGGAGGTATGAGGATTTTGGCAGTTATGGGCTTAATAGCAAAGGTGGGTTTAGAGATGGGAGGTTTTTATAATGAAGTTTTTCTTGGTAACTTTAACTGGTAATTATGTAAATAACTGTGTTAGCATTTCCTCTGGACTATATACAATATAAAAAGGGTTTTGTTATTGTATCTCTGACAATAAAAATATTTTTATTTTTTACAGTGTGTTAATTTTTCTATTACAGAAATAAAACACCCAGACTCCTCTGTGTTTTATTGACCTATTTTTTTGCAACAAGAGATTCTGCTGATACTAGTTAATGTAAACATGTAGGCATTTACCATGATGCTTTGCTGCTAACCCCATGTTTGCATGCTTCATTTGTACAATAATAATTAGCATAGATGTAGCACATAATATGTTTCTACATTTTGTAAAGGGACTTCATTAATATAAACTTGATTAAATCAATAATGTGTATTAGGAAAGAATAATCCTCACCCTAAGTCTTATAAGTATAAAATAAATAATAAAGTATTCAAGTCAAGGAATTTCCTGCTGAAGGTCTATGTTGTCTTCTAGTTAAATGGTTTTAGGCAAAGATCAAGAATAGAACCTACAGTGCACATGGAGATAGTAGAGGTTTAACCCCAGGTTCTTCCCCAAACCCTTCCTAGTAGAGTGTGGAATCCTTTGGTTGATGCCTGGTGTTGAGGAATAGCTTGACATCCTTGCTTGAGGGGGGTTGTGAGGTTCTCTATTGCATGGTTTTAAGCCATCCAGAGCTCAGTGGTGGTTGACTTTTTGGGTACATCAGCTACATATTTTTGATCTTTCTAATGTGAAATTATTTTGGATTCTAACAAATTTGTGATTTTTTCTGGACTGGGTTGGATTTTTGGTTTGACCTCATTAGCTATTGTACATTTGTATGTGTGTATATTGAATTGGGTATTTAACTGCAGAAAAAAAGGCCTTATTGATATGGTTTTTATAGAGAGGAGCATATTTTGAGTTGGTTCATTGCTCAGTGGGTTATGTTTGTGTCAGTTTTAATTTGAGAGTGCCTGTGGGTTTTAAGACCACTCCTTTTAGTGGGAGGAGCTTAGGGGATATTACACTATAAAAGTCTCCCTAAGCTTAACTGAGTTTGTAATGTCTGTTGTTCCTAGTTGGCAACTTCTACTGGTAAATTAGTGCTGTAATTGAAAGGTGAAAGTTTCTTTTAGTAATAAAAACAAGCTCAGATACAAAGGCATAGTCTTTAAAAGGACAGTCAACACCAGAATTTTTGTTGTTTTAAAATATAATCACTTTATTACCCAGTTTTGCACAGCCACCACGGTTATATCAATATACTTTTTAGCTCTGTGATTACGTTGTGTTTAAGCATCTTGTGACAGCCCCCTGATCACATGACATTTTATTTATTATCTATTGACTTTCATTTTAGCCAATTAGTGAAGTGTCTGACACAATCCACGGGCGTACTCACAATGTTATGGTTTACCTGAACTAGCTCTCCCCCTCTTGTGAAAAGCAAATAAAAAAGCATGAGATTAGAGGCAGCCTTCAAAGGCTTAGAAATTTTCATATGAGCCTTCCTAGGTTTAGCTTCCAGCTAAAAATACCAACAGAACAAACCGAAAATTGGTGATAAAAGTAAATTGGAAAGTTGCTTAAAATTGCATGACCTATTTAAAACATGAAAAAAAATTTTTTGTGACTTTACTATTAATTCAAGTTATGATGTTATCTTTGCAAAGCACAAGCTCATATTATAATATATGTTAAGTATCCAAAATAAGAACATCATTTAACAGATCAATTAACACTATTTTGTTTTATTTTTTTCATACAATTATGTTTGGCTCAAAAACGTATAATTATTGTTAATATTATGGGATTGTACACTATAGAATATTTTGAAAATGTATTTAATTTAAGGGAGCGGTTAAATTTCCCATGATACTTTGCTGATCTTAATTTCTATTTCCAAACATGAATAGATATTTGCATATTTTATGTTAATAAAAGGCTGTTGCGCTGCGTATCCTCTCCCTAAATGAAATAAAGTTCTATAGATATCAGAAAAAAAGACAGAGCCCTATCAGTTTGAAAGTGGTAGTTTTTCTCTTTCTCTCAGTTGTAGAGTTGATTGGAGAGATTTAAAGGACCAGTCAACACAGTAAATTTGCATAATCAACAAATGTAAGATAACAAGACAATGCAATAGTGCTTAGTCTGAGCTTTTTTTTTCTGACAATTTTATAGTTCCACTCCCCCTCTACCATGTGACAGCCATCAGCCAATCACAAATGCATACACGTTTTATTCTGTGAATTCTTGCACATGCTCAGTAGGAGCTGGTGACTCAAAAAGTTGAAATATAAAAAGACTGCACATTTTGTTAATGGAAGTGAATAAGAGCAGCAATTTTAAACAACTTTCCATCTGAATAATGAAAGTTTAATTTTGGCTTGAGTGTCCCTTTAAGGTTTGCTTCATCAGCAGTAAAATCCCTTTTATCTAGAAATGAATTTGAAGAATATTTTAAATGTAATTAAAGTTTCTACTTTGATACAAACTGTGACTCCATGTAGACTATATATTATTTTTCCTTTATAACATCAACAAACTCTCCATGTTTAATCACTACAAATACAGTTAAAATTCCATAAAGTAGTGCAGAAAACAAGTTTACATTCAATAACAAATTTATATTGAGTCTTCTTAGCTAATTTACATGTTATATTGTCTTTTGCAACCTTATTACACTTTATTTCCCATGATGCTTTGCTGGCACATTTCCCATTATCAATCAAATATGCAAACTAGTTTCGTTAAGTATCATGGGACATATTTACTTTTCACCATAAGTTAAAAGGGTTTTCAAAAACGATTAAGTAGATGAGGTACTGTTTAACAGTGAAGTTGTGGTAATTTGGTGTGTTTTTTCTTTTTAATTCTTTGTGAAGGTTTTTTTTTTATATATTTAAAGAAAAGTGTGGAAAATACTATATTAAATAAGTCACAAGACGCTGCAACATTATGTTATTTGATGTAGTAACAGGTTATCGTATGATTTATAGGGTTAAAATCTCAGAACTAATATATAAGAATATTGTAATAATCTAAATAGTACATGAGTTAGAAAAATCATGGAGTTGCATAACAGTTGATACGTCAATAAAGGTAGAGATCTTTTTTGTTTTTTTAACAAATATTCTTTTTTTCAAAACAAGTGTTTTGGATTAGGTTGCAGTTATATAAGAATCTGAAAGCTATAGATATTACAACCTCAACTGATTGGTCAGCTGTAGAAGCTTAGAGCGATGGAAACAACTTTTCCAGGGTAAAACGGATTTCCAGGGTAAAACGGACTTTACCCAAACATCTGTGGGTAATGCCTAATGTAAGTTCATAAATCCCCTCAGAGTCATTGGGGCATATTTATCAAGCTCCGAATGGAGCTTTATGCCCCGTGTTTCTGGCGAGCCTGCAGGCTCGCCAGAGACAGCAGTTATGAAGCAGCGGTCACAAAGACCGCTGCTCCATAACCTGTCTGCCTGCTCTGAGCAGACGGACAAACATCGCCGGAAATCAACCCGATCGAGTACGATCGGGTTGATTGACACTCCCCTGCTGGCGGCCTATTGTGAGCTGCTGGTGCAGTGCTGAATATGGTGAGCGTATTGCTTGCCGTATTCAGCGAGGTCTGTCGGACCTGATCCGTACTGTCGGATCATGTCCGACAGACCTTGATAAATAGAGGCCATTGAGTCACTGCATCAAACATATATACGATGCACTATAATTCCTCCCTCTTACACTATCTTTTTTGCCTCCGCCTGGGGGGGTTCAAGTCACCCTTGTAAACCTCATTCCCCAAGATTTACTAGGGGTGGATGTCTTGAACCGCACAGACGGATAAAATACTGTACATTGGGCTTTACCCACAACCACTTGGATAATGTCCGTTTTACCTGGCTAATCCTAGGATTACCCGGATATCTGACTTTACCCGTGATATATACACACACATATATTGCAATGTTTATGAAGAGACTTATTAACATAAACTAAATTAGATTGGTAGTGTATTAGAAAAGAACCATCCTCACCTTAATTGAAATAAAATATTTAGGAAAGACATTTTCCTCTAAGAGGTGGTCTAAGATTTTAGTCTCATTCTATTGAAACATATTTCTTGTTGTTCTCAGCAAGGTAAATGTTGTGATCTGCCTGAATAGTTGTGTTTTTGGGAGTGGCTAGAAGCATTGTCTTTGGTTGTCATAGCTCCTCCCTTTAAAGGTTAGTGTGTAGTTTAGGTTTATTTATCAAAAGTCTCCCTAAGCTAAGTTGATAGGGCTGTTTTTACTTCTTTGAGTTATGGAGAAATATGAGAGATGGTATCCCTTGCATGTGCTGGTGTCTTTCTGAGCACATATAGGTGGTTACCCTTTTGGATCCACCAGCTGGTTTATTTGACTTTTCATTGAGAAAGATTGAGTTTAATTAACTGATTTATTGTATTTTTGATTTAATTTGTAATTGGGTTGGTTTATTGATTGGGCTTAGTTAGTTGTTGTAATTATGTGCATATGTGCGTAACTAGAAAGGATGGTCTTTAGTTCTCATAGCCACTCCCTTTAATGGGGCGTGCTTAGTGTAGGTTTTACATATCAAAAGTCTCCCTAAGCTTAAAAGAGACTTAATGGCCTGTGTTATGGGTCTCCCATGTCATTGTTTGTCTTTGATGGTAACTGAATGTTTTGCTTGATTGGAGAAATTAATTAAAAACAATAAAAATCCTGAGTGGTTATTGGAGAACCAAAATTGGAGCCATGAATAACGATAATAAAATGTTTTTTTTAAAGTCAACTTCTATTTCTGGTCATATGTAGATTAATAAATTTGTAGGCAAACTATTATTACACAAAAAAACACACACAACAAACTAAAAGAAAATGTCAAATTCTGTGCTTTAGTGGATCATACAATAAAGAATATCTTAAAGATGGATTTAACATAGGGAGAATATACATTTCCCATAATGCTTTGCTGGTCTTAACTGCTGTTTATAAGCATAAATACATATTTGCATTTTATATGTTAATTAAAGAGTATCGTCACCCTATTTCAAATAAGTTCTTGAAATTTCTCGTAAGGACATGCCAATGTATTTAAAGTTATATTTCTCTGGGTTATAGGAGAATATGAGAGATAATCTCCCTTGCATGTGCTTGTTTCATTCTGAGCACACAGTGGTTGTTACCCCTTTGAATACCCCAGCTGGTTTATTTGTCTTTTCACTGAAAACATTGCATTATTGTATTTTTTACTATTTTGTTTATTGATTGTGCACCATTAGTTGTGTATATGGGATTGACTAGAAAGGAGGGTCATGGCCACTCCCTTTAATGGAAAGTGCCTAGTGTGGAATTTACATATAGAAAGTCTCCCTAAGCTTAAGTGAGTTGTAATGGCCTGTGTTATAAGCCTCTAATGTTATTGTCATGGTTGATATCTGAGTGCTTTAGTCAAATGGTGGGGACCAAAAAAAAAATGGAGTTACTAATCTAGAGCCATGAAAAATGCTTAAAATTGTTTTTATTATTTTCTTGTAAACCTTTTTTTTCTGGTGTTTTGAAGAATAAATCTATTTTTCGTTAACAGGAATAAATAATGTCAACATCCCAACCCAACTCAATCTCTTTACATTTTAATTAATAGCCATAAAAAGACTACCACTTAATAATAAGAACTTTGTAATTCAGTGCTTAAGGGGATCTTACAATAATATATATTTGAGAAACCGGTATAACCTAGGGAGAGTATACATTTCCCATAATCCTTTGCTGGTCTTAGTTGCTGTTTACAAGCTTAACTATATATTTGCATTTTAAATGTTAATAAAAGCCTATTGAGTATCCTCACCATATGTATAAAAAAAGTTCTTGAAATTTCTCAAAGATATGCTATTATATATAGTTGAAAGGGTTGGTTTGATTTATATGAATTATGGGGGAATATGCGAGTTATTTGGAGCCTACAGTAATGGTTATTATTTTGGATACCCCAGCTGGTTTATTTGATTTTACACTGAGAATGATTGGATTCAATTAAGTGGCTGATTTATTGTAGTTTTGACTAAAATACTGATTGGATTGGTTTTTTGATTGAGCTTAGTTAGTTGTTACATATATGGGAGTGATTAAAAATATAGTGTCTTTGGTTCTTATGACCACTCCCTTTAGTGGGTAGTGCCTAGTGTAGATTTACATATCTAAAGTCTCCCTAAGCTTAAGTGAGACATAATTGCCTTTGTTATAGTCCTGCCAGATGGTTTTCATTATTGGTATTCGAGTACTTAGTTTGAATGGCAGGAATAAGAAAACATAACATAATTGGATAAACCGAAACTTTATCTATAATTAATGCTAAACATTGTTTTCTTAAAGTAAACTGCTTTCTCTGACTTTATGGAAATTAGAAAACAAACAACTTTTCATTAAGAAGAAAACTTAAGTTTTACCGTTCATACTAGCTAAATATCTTAATACACAAAATTTCAAAATCAGTGCTATAGGGAATCGTACAATAAAGAATATTTTAATGACTGATTTAACATAGGGAGAGTATACATTTCCCATAATACTTTGCTGGTCTTAGTCGCTGTTTACAAGCATAAATATATATTTGCATTCTATATGTTAATAAAAAACTGTTAAATAACCTCACCCTATGTAAAAAAAAAGTTCTTTAAATTTATCACAAAAACATACTTAAGTATTTAAAATAATTAGAGATGGTTTTATTTTTCTGAATTATGCGGGAATATGAGAGATGTTCCTCATAGCATGAGTTTGTGTCATTCTGAGCACTCATAGGTGGT
Organism: Bombina bombina; assembly: GCF_027579735.1. Lineage (NCBI taxonomy): Eukaryota > Metazoa > Chordata > Amphibia > Anura > Bombinatoridae > Bombina > Bombina bombina. Next base: position 24,450,155 of record NC_069510.1, on the reverse strand, counting down.
TATCTTTTGGAGGAACCAGCTGATATAATTAAACTTTTCTTAAGAAAAATGGTTCCAATTAAATGGCTGATTTATTGTATTTTTTGATTAAATTGTTAAGTGGGTTGGTTTATTAATATGGCTTAGTTAGATGTTAAAAATATGTGGAAGAGCATAGAAAGGAGAGTTTTTGGTTTTCATGGCCACTCCTTTTAATGGGGGTGCCTATTGTAGATTTACATATCAAAAGTCTCCCTAAGCTCAAGTGAGACTTGTGTTATAGGCCTCCCAAAATAGTTGGGCTTATTTGAATGTAGAGAACCCTGAAATGGGTTTTCTTGAGTCAAGTTATTAAAAACCCAAACTTTTTTTCAGATCATATGCAGATGAATGGTTTTGAACGCAAGCAGTTTTTCTTTAAAATAAAATAATATTCATCACAAAGTAGTGTAATTTCTTTTCATTATAATTATTAATTATAAAAAGACCATACCAAAACAACAAAAAAATGTAAAAGCTCAATCTTAAGCAATCGTACAATAAAGTATATTTTAAAGACTGATCTAACTTAGGCAAAGTATACATTTCCCATAAAACTTTGCTGGTCTTAGTTGCTGTTTACAAGCATAACTATATTTGCATTTTATATGTTAATGAAAACCTGTTGAGTATCCTCACTCTATGCCAAAAAAGTTCTTGAAATTCCTCACAAAGACATGCCATTATCCAAAAGTTGTTTTTACTTCTCTGAGTTGTTTTAGGATATGAGAGATGTTCCTCTACGCCTATATAGGGATCGCAATTAGTTGTGTATATGGGATTGACTAGAAAGGAGGGTCATGGCCACTCTCTTTAATGGAGAGTGCCTAGTGTAGAATTTACATATCTAAAGTCTCCCTAAGCTTAAGTGAGCTGTAATGGCCTGTGTTATAAGCCTCTAATGTAATTGTCATGGTTGATATCTGAGTGCTTTAGTTGAATGGTGGGGACCAAAAAAAAATGGAGGTCCTAAACTAGAGCCATGAAAAATACTTAAATTTTTTTTTATTTGTTTTAAGTAAAGCTTTTTTACTAGCGTTTTGGAGAATAAAACTATTTTTCTTTAACAGGAATAAATAATGTTAACATCCCAACCTAACTCTCTCTCTTTACATTTTAATTAATAGCCATAAAAAGACTGCCACTAAATAATAAAAACTTTGTAATTCAGTGCTAAAGGGATCTTACAATAATGTATATTTGTAAAAAACCGGTTTAATTTAGGGAGAGTATACATTTCCCATAATCCTTTGCTGATCTTAGTTGCTGTTTACAAGCTTAAATATATATTTGCATTTTAAATGTTAATAAAAGCCGATTGAGTATCCTCACCATATGTGTAAAAAAGTTCTTGAAATGTCTCACAAAGATATGCTACTATATGTATAGTTGATAGGGTTGGTTTTATTTATATGAGTTTGGGGGGAATATGTCAGTTATTTGGAGCCTACAGTAATGGTTATTCTTTTGGATACTCCAGCTGGTTTTATTGACTTTACACTGAGAGAGATTGGATTCAATTAAATGGCTGATTTATTGTAGTTTTTGACTAAAATAGTGTCTTTGGTTCTCATGGTTACTCCCTTTAGTGGGTAGTGCCTAGTGTAGGGTTACATATCTAAAGTCTCCCTAAGCTTAAGTGAGACACAATGGCCTGTGTTATAGTCTTGCCAGATAATTGTCATCAGTGGTATCTCAGTACTTAGATTAGAAGAAAAAAATAAATGTATTCCTGCCATTCAAACTGAGTGACATAATTGGAGAACCAAAGCATGAATTATAATTTATGTTAAACAATGTTTTCTTAAAGTAAACAGCTTTTTCTGGCTTTATGGAAATGTAAGGATTAGAAGACCTAATAGCTAAATATCTTAATGCACAAAATTTTAAATTCAGTGCTACAGGTAATCGTACAATAAAGAATATTTTAAAGACTGCTTTAACATAGGGAGAGTATACATTTCCCATAATCCTTTGCTGATCTTAGTTGCTGTTTACAAGCATAAATATATAATTGCATTTTATAAGTAAATAAAAGACTGTTGAGAATCCTCACCATATGTTTAAAAAAGTACTTGAAATTTCTCACAAATATATGCTAATATATGTATAGCCGATATAATTGGTTTTATTTTTTATGAGTTTAGTTATAGGGAATATGTGAGTTATTCTTTTGGATACCCCAGCTGGTTTATTTGATTTTACACTGAGAAAAATTGGATTCAAATAAGTGGCTGATTTATTGTAGTATTGACCAACTTAGTGATTGGATTGGTTTATCGATTGGGCTTAGTTAGTTGTTAATCATATGGGAGGAACTAAAAAGTATTGTCTTTGGTTCTTATGGCCACTCCCTTTAGTGGGTAGTGCCTAGTGTAGGTTTCCATATCTAAAGTCTCCCTAAGCTTAAGTGAGACATAATTGCCTGTGTTATTGTCCTGTCAGATAGCTTTCATTAGTAGTATCTGAGTACTTAGTTTGAATGGCAGAAGCAAGAACACATTTTTTCTAATCTGAGTGACATAATTGAAGAACCAAAACTTGAACTATAATTAATGCTAAACATCGTTTTCTTAAAGTAAACTGCTTTCTCTGACTTTATGGAAATGTAAGGATTAGAAGACAAATAACTTTACATTAAGAAGAAAACTTAAGTTTATCGTTCATACTAGCTAAATATCTTAATACACAAAATTTTAAAACCAGTGCTATAGGGAATCATACAATAAAGAATATTTTAAAGATTGATTTAACTTAGGGAGAGTATTCATTTCCCATAATACTTTGCTGGTCTTAGTTGCTGTTTACAAGCATAAATATATATTTGCATTCTATATGTTAATAAAAGACTGTTAAATAACCTCACCCTATGTAAAAAAAAGTTATTTAAATTTATCACAAAAACTTGCTTAAGTATTTAAAATAATAAGAGGTTTTATTTTTCTGAATTATGTGGGAATATGAGAGATGTTCCTCCTAGCATATGTTTGGGTTATTCGGAGCACTCTTAGGTGGTTATCTTTTTGGAGCAGCTGATTTCTTAAGAAATATGGATCCAATTAAATGGCTGATTTATTGTATTTTTTGATTAAATTGTTGAGTGGGTTGGTTTATTAATTGGGCTTAGTTAGATGTTAAAAATATGTGGAAGTGCATAGAAAGGAGAGATTTTGGTTTTCATGCCCACTCCTTTTAATGGGGGGTGCCTATTGTAGATTTACATATCAAAAGTCTCCCTAAGCTCAAGTGAGACTTGTGTTATAGGCCTCCCAAAATAGTTAAGATTATTTGAAGGTAGAGTACGTTGAAATAGCTTTTCTTGAGTCAAGATATTAAAAAACCCAAACTGTTTTCATTAGGTTAACTTTTTTTTCCAGATCTTAAGCAGATGAATGGTTTTGAAAGCAAACAGTTTTTCTTTAAAAGAAAATAAATAATATCCATCACAAATTAGTGTAATTACTTTTCATTATAATTATAAAAAGACCATACCAAAACATTTTTTAAAGACTGAATCTTAGGCACTCATACAATAAAGTATATTTTAAAGACTGATTTAACTTAGGGAGAGTATACATTTCCCATAATACTTTGCTGGTCTTAGTTGCTGTTTATAAGTATAAATATATTTGCATTTTATATGTTAATAAAAACTTGTTGAGTATCCTCACTCTATGCCAAAAAAGTTCTTGAAATTCCTCACAAAGACATGCCATTATCCAAAAGTTTATTATACTTCTCTGATTTGTTTTAAAATATGAGAGATGTTCCTTTACTACTATGTAGGGGCACAATTGGGACACTCTGTGGTTCTACCTAGACGTGTGCAAGTTCGTAAGGGAGCACTAGCTGGAGAGAGTCAAGCCTGATCTATGGACTCCCAAGGTGATTTCCAAAGATCTAAGGACTTACTCGAGAACATTCCAGAACTGCCCTCTCAGACAGCCGAGATTATCTGGAGGACTGTAGCTTCAAAGGTACTCACCAACAGGGACACTGTCTGGATGGTATTTCAGGGGGGGGCTATTCTTCAGATACTTCATGCACTCCACAGGACTTGGCAGATACAGCCATTGCCCTCACGGTTGTGGTGCAGAAGAAACAGCTCTGCATGTATTCTGGAAATGTCCCTTTGCCCAGGCCTTGCTGGATGAGCTAAGAGATTCTGTACCGAGGCGGCATTTGTCTATGCACTCGGTTCGATATGGATTGTTCCTAGGCACACACACTATAGACATTGTATACAATGCATGGTGCCTAATGTGCTGTGTTAAAGACTCTCTATGGTTTGCCAGAAATAGTCTGATCCTGAAGAATGAGAGGAAAACTACTCAGGACTGCCGCAGGCTCATTCACAGCCTGCTCAGAGACTATTCCATCATCGTTGGCCCTGAGGAGGAGGACTAAATACCTACCCTCCTGCCTTGTCATATTTCAGCCCTAACCCCATCCCATCACAGCCCTAGTCTAGCCCCCACTGCCCCTGGCCCGGCCCATCCACCTCCCCCGCCACAGACATTTTTAATAACATGCAAACATAATGATTTATTATGAATAGTGACCGTATGAATAAAGTTGAAAGATTTGTAATGATGTGATGAAATGTATGTATAGACTCTGTACTGTGCCGCTGTCCTTTAATTGTGCTGCGTCACAGTACATTGTGGTATGAACGCTGTTATGACCGTAAATTATATAATTATATATTAAGAATTTAATAAAAAAATAAAAAAAATTATGAGAGATGTTCCTCCTTGCATGTGCTTGCGTCATTCTGAGCACAGTAGTAGTTACCCTTTGGATACACCAGCTGGTTAAATTGTCTTTTCACTGAGAAAGATTTTATTTTGTATTTTTGACTAAATCGGTTATTGGATTGATTTATTGATTGGGCTTAGTTAGTTATTGTAAATATGTGTATATGAGGGTGGCTAGAAAGGAGTTTATTTGGTTTTCTTGGCCACTCCCTTTAATGGGTAGTGCCTAGAGTAGATTTACATATCAAAAGTCTCCCTAAGCTTAAGTGAGACATAATGGCCTCCCAAGCAATTGTCAATGTTAGTATCTGAGTGCTTGGAATGGAGGAAGCAATACAATTGTCTTTTTCTGAGTGTAGTAACTGGAGAACCAAATGTGAAACCAAGAATAGTTCTTCAAAAAACTACTTTTCCTAGTTTTCTGGAGATTAAAGAATTTGAAGGAGAATAGTTCTTTATTAAGAAAAAAAAATTATGTTTCTATCCCATACTAGCTTAATCTCTTTACATAACAAGTATCATCCATAAAAACCACCACAACAAACTAATAAAAAAAAATTCAAATTCAGTGCTTTAGAGAATCATAAATTAAAGAATATTTTAAAGATTGATTTAACATAGGGAGAGTACTCATTTCCCATAATACTTTGCTGGTCTTAGTTGCTGTTTACAAGCATATAATTTGCATTCTATATGTTAATAAAAGCCTGTGTATCTTCAACCTATGTCAAACAAGTTCTTGAAATTTCTCCCAAGGAAATGCTAATGTGTTTAAACTTGATAGGGTTAGTTATATTATCTGAGTTATAGGAGAACATGAGAGATAATCTCCCTTGCATGTGCTTGTTTCATTCTGAGCACGGTTGTTACTCATTTGAATACCCAGCTAGTTTATTTGTCTTTTCACTGAAAAACATTGCATTGTTGTATTTTTGACTAATTTGTTTATTGATTGTGCACCATTAGTTGTGTATATGGGATTGACTAGAAAGGAGGGTCATGGCCACTCCCTTTAATGGAGAGTGCCTAGTGTAGAATTTACATATCTAAAGTCTCCCTAAGCTTAAGTGAGCTGTAATGGCCTGTCTTATAAGCCTCTAATGTAATTGTCATTGTTGATATCTGAGTGCTTTAGTTGAATGGTGGGGACCAAAAAAAAAATGGAGGTCCTAAACTAGAGTCATGAAAAATACTTAATTTTTTTTTTTATTTGTTTTAAGTAAACCTTTTTTACTAGTGTTTTGGAGAATAAAACTATTTTTCTTTAACAGGAATAAATAATGTTAACATCCCAACCTAACTCACTCTCTTTACATTTTAATTAATAGCCATAAAAAGACTGAAACTAAATAACACAAACTTTGTAATTCAGTGTTTAAGGGATCTTACAATAATGTATATTTGAAAAAACCGGTTTAACTTAGGGAGAGTATACATTTCCCATAATCCTTTGCTGGTCTTAGTTGCAGTTTACAAGCTTAAATATATATTTGCATTTTAAATGTTAATAAAAGCTTATTGAGTATCCTCACCATATGTGTAAAAAAGTTCTTGAAATGCTACTATATGTATAGTCGATAGGGTTGGTTTTATTTATATGAATTATGGGGGTAATATGTGAGTTATTTGGAGCCTACAGTAATGGTTATTCTTTTGGATACCCCAGCTGGTTTAATTGACTTTACACTGAGAAAGATTGGATTCAATTAAATGGCTGATTCATTGTAGTTTTTTTACTAAAATAGTGAATATAGTGTCTTTGGTTCTCATGGTTACTCTCTTTAGTGGGTAGTGCCTAGTGTAGGGTTACATATCTAAAGTCTCCCTAAGCTTAAGTGAGACATAATTAATGGCCTGTGTTATAGTCTTGCCAGATAGTTGTCATCAGTGGTATCTGAGTACTTAGTTTGAATGGCAGGAATACATTTATTTTTTCTTCTAATCTGAGTGACATAATTGGAGAACCAAAACATGAACTATAATTTATGTTAAACAATGTTTTCTTAAAGTAAACAGCTTTTTCTGGCTTTATGGAAATGTAAGGATTAGAAGACCTAATAGCTAAATATCTTAATGCACAAAATTTAAAATTCAGTGCTATAGGTAATCGTACAATAAAGAATATTTTAAAGACTGATTTAACATAGGGAGAGTATTCATTTCCCATAATCCTTTGCTGATCTTAGTTGCTGTTTACAAGCATAAATATATATTTGCATTTTATAAGTAAATAAAAGACTGTTGAGAATCCTCACCATATGTTTAAAAAAGTACTTGAAATTTCTCACAAATATATGCTAATATATGTATAGCTGATAGAATTGGTTTTCTTTTTATGAGTTATGGGGAATATGTGAGTTATTCTTTTGGATACCCCAGCTGGTTTATTTGATTTTACACTGAGAAAAATTGGATTCAAATAAGTGGCTGATTTATTGTAGTATTGACCAACTTAGTGATTGGATTGGTTTATCTTAGTTGTTACGCATGTGGGAGGGACTAAAAAGTAGTGTCTTTGGTTCTTATGACCACTCCCTTTAGTGGGTAGTGCCTAGTGTAGGTTTACATATCTAAAGTCTCCCTAACCTTAAGTGAGACATAATTGCCTGTGTTATAGTCCTGCTAGATAGTTGTTATTTTGGTATCTAAGTAATTTTTTTGAATAGCAGGAACAAATTAATTGTCTAATCTGAGTGATGTAATTTGAGAACCAAAACTTGATCTATAATTAATGTTAAACTATAATTACTTAAAGTAAACTGCTTTCTCTGGCTTTATGGAAATATCAGGATTAGAAAACAAATAACTTTTCATTAAGAAAACTTAAGTTTACCGTTCATACTAGCTAAATATCTTAATGCACAAAATTTCAAATTCAATGCTATAGGGAATCGTACAAAAAAGAATATTTTAAAGATTGATTTAAAATAGGGAGAGTATTCATTTCCCATAATCCTTTGCTGGTCTTAGTTGCTGTTTACAAGTATAACTATATATTTGCATTCTATATGTCAATAAAAGTCTGAGTATCTTCACCCTATGTCAAACAAGTTCTTGAAATTTCTCACACAGTCATGCTCATATATCTAAAATAATTTCGTTTAGTTTCATTTTTTTTTTTTTTGAGTTATGGGGGTATATTTGAGATAATCTTCTTTGCATGTGCTTGTGTCATTCTGAGCACACATAGGTGGTGTCCTTTTGGATTTACCAGCTGGTTAATTTTGACATTTCTCTAAGAAAGATTGGGTTTAATTAACTGGCTGATTGATTGTATTTTTATCTAAATTGTTAACTGGATTGTTTTATCGATTGGGCTTAGTTAGTTGTAAATATGGGAGTGACTAGAAAGTAGAGTCTTTGGTTCTCTTGTCCACTACTTTTAAGGGGTAGTGCCTATTGTAGATTTACATATCAAAAGTCTCCCTAAGCTTAAGCGAGACTTAATGGCCTGGGTTATAGACCTCCAAGACAGTTGTGATTGTTGGAATGAAGATAACCATTAAACAGATTTTCCAGTGAAGTAGTTGCAAAAACCACAACTGTTTTTTTGGTCTTGTAATGATTAAAGATTTTGAAGGAAAACTATTGTCCCTAGTTAGAAAAAAAAAAAGTTATGTCTATAACCAAAACTAGCTTAAATTATTTACATAACAAAAAAGACAACACCACAACAAATTGAAGCATACTCTGTGCCTTAAGTGATCGTACAATAAAGTATATTTTAAAGACTGATTTAACTTAGGGAGAGTATACATTTCCCATAATACTTTGCGGTTTACAAGCATAAATATATATTTACATTCTATATGTTAATAAAAGCCTGAGTATATTCACCCTATGTCAAACAAGTTCTTGCAATTTCTCCCAAGGAAATGCCAATGTATTTAAAGTTGACAGGGTTAGTTATATTCTCTGAGTTATAGGAGAATATGAGAGATAATCTCCCTTGCATGTGTTGTGCTTGTTTCATTCTGAGCACAGTGGTTTTTACTCCTTTGAATACCCAGCTAGTTTATTTGCCTTTTCACTGAAAAACATTGCATTGTTGTATTTTTGACTAATTTATTTATTTATTGATTGTGCACCGTTAGTTGTGTATATGGGAGTGACTAGAAAGGAGGGTCATGGCCACTCCCTTTAATGGAGAGTGCCTAGTGTAGAATTTACATATCTAAAGTCTCCCTAAGCTTAAGTGAGCTGTAATGGCCTATGTTATAGGCCTCTAAGATAATTGTCATTGTTGATATCTGAATGCTTTAGCTGAATGGAGGTCCTAAACTAGAGCCATGAAAAATACTTAAAAATGTTTTTATTTGTTTTAAGTAAACCTTTTCTTACTAGCATTTTGGAGAATACAACTATTTTTCTTTAACAGGAATAAATAATGTTAACATCCCAAACTAACTCACTCTCTTTACATTTTTAATTAATAGCCATAAAAAGACTGAAACTAAATAACACAAACTTAGTAATTCACTGCTTATGGGGATCTTACAATAATGTATATTTTAAAAACCGGTTTAACTTAAGGAGAGTATACATTTCCCATAATCCTTTGCTGGTCTTTAGTTGCAGTTTGCAAGCTTAAATATATATTTGCATTTTAAATGTTAATAAAAAGCTTATTGAGTATCCTCACCATATGTGTAAAAAAGTTCTTGAAATGTCTCACAAAGATATGCTACTATATGTATAGTTGATAGGGTTGGTTTTATTTATTTGAGTTATGGGGAGAATATGTGAGTTATTTGGAGCCTACAATTATGGTTATTCTTTTGGATACCCCAGCTGGTTTAATTGACTTTACTGAGAAAGATTGGATTCAATTAAATGGCTGATTTATTGTAGTTTTTGACTAAAATAGTGAAAATATAGTGTCTTTGGTTCTCATGGTTACTCCCTTTAGTGGGTAGTGCCTAGTGTAGATTTACATATCTAAAGTCTCCCTAAGCTTAAGTGAGACATAATGGCCTGTGTTATAGTCTTGCCAGATAGTTGTCATCAGTGGTATCTGAGTACTTAGTTTGAATGGCAGGAATACATTTATTTTTTCTTCTAATCTGAGTGACATAATTGGAGAACCAAAACATGAACTATAATTTATGTTAAACAATGTTTTCTTAAAGTAAACAGCTTTTTCTGGCTTTATGGAAATGTAAGGATTAGAAGACCTATTAGCTAAATATCTTAATGCACAAAATTTCAAATTCAGTGCTATATGTAATCGTACAATAAAGAATATTTTAAAGACTGATTTAACATAGGGAGAGTATACATTTCCCATAATCCTTTGCTGATCTTAGTTGCTGTTTACAAGCATAAATATATATTTGCATTTTATAAGTAAATAAAAGACTGTTGAGAATCCTCACCATATGTTTAAAAAAGTACTTGAAATTTCTCACAAATATATGCTAATACATGTATAACTGATAGAATTGGTTTTATTTTTTATGAGTTATAGGGAATATGTGAGTTATTCTTTTGGATACCCCAGCTGGTTTATTTGATTTTACACTGAGAAAAATTGGATTCAAATAAGTGGCTGATTTATTGTAGTTTTGACCAACTTAGTGATTGGTTTGGTTTATCGATTGGGCTTAGTTGTTAATCATATGGGATGGACTAAAAAGTAGTGTCTTTGGTTCTTATGGCCACTCCCTTTAGTGGGTAGTGCCTAGTGTAGGTTTACATATCTAAAGTCTCCCTAAGCTTAAGTGAGACATAATTGCCTATGTTATAATCTTGCCAGATAGTTGTTATTGTTGGTATCTGTGTATTTAATTTGAATAGGAGGAACAAATTAATTGTCTAATCTGAGTAATGTAATTTGAGAACCAAAACTTGAAGTATAATTAATGTTAAACAATATTTACTTAAAATAAACTGCTTTCTCTGGCTTTATGGAAATATCAGGATTAGAAGACAAACAACTTATTAAGAAGAAAACGTAAAGTTTATTTTTCATACTAGCTAAATATCTTAATGCACAACATTTCAAATTCAACGCTATAGGGAATCGTACAATAAAGAATATTTTAAAGATTGATTTAACATAGGGAGAGTATACATTTCCCATAATACTTTGCTGGTCTCATTTGCTGTTTACAAGCATAACTATATATTTGCATTCTATATGTTAATAAAAGCCTGAGTATCTTCACCCTATGTCAAACAAGTTCTTGAAATTTCTCACAAAGACATACTCTGACATATATCTGAAATAATTTCTTTTAGTTTCATTTTTTGAGTTATGGGGGCATATTTGAGATATCCTTCATTGCATGTGCTTGCGTCATTCTGAGTACATATAGGTGGTTGCCCTTTAGGATTTACCAGCTGGTTAAATTTGACTTTTCCCTGAGAAAGATTGGGTTTAATTAACTGGCTGATTTATTGTATTTTTTGTCTAGATTGTTAACTGGATTGTTTTATTGATTGGGCTTAGTTAGTTGTAAATATGGGAGTGACTAGAAAGTAGAGACTTTTGTTTTCTTGGCCACTCCCTTTAAGGGGTAGTGCCTATTGTAGATTTACATATCAAAAGTCTCCCTAAGCTTAATGGCCTGTGTTATAGACCACCAAAATTATTGTCAGTGTTGGAATGAAGATAAGCATAAAACAGCTTTTCCAGTGAAGTAGTTGGACAAACCACAACTGTTTTATTGATCTTGTACAGATTAAAGATTTTGAAGGAAAACTATTTTTCTAAGTTAGAAAGAAAATTTATGTCTATAACCAAAACTAGCTTAAATTATTTACATAATAAAAACACAACACCACAACAAATTGAAACATATTTTTACTGTGCCTTAAGTGATCGTACAATAAAATATATTTTAAAGACTGTTTTAACTTAGGGAGAGTATACATTACCCATAATACTTTGCAGTTTACAAACATAAATATATATTTGCATTCTATATGTGAATAAAAGCATGTTGAGTGTCCTCACTCTATGCCAAAAAGGTTCTCGAAATTTCTCACAAAGACATGCCAAAGTATCTAACATTGTGAGGGCTAGTTTTACGTCTCTGAGTTATGGGAGAATATGAGAGATATTCTCCATTGGCTGTGATTATGTTAATGTGGGCACACAGTGGTGATGCCCATTTGAATACAACAGCTGGTTAATTTGACTTTTCATTGAAAAAAATGGATTGATTTATTGATTGTGTGTCATTAGTTGTAAATATGTGTATATGGGAGTGACTAGAAAGCAGTGTCTTTGGTTGTAATGGCCACTCCCTTTAATGGGGAGTGCCTTGTGTAGGCTTAGTATCAAAAGTCTCCCTAAGCTAAAGTGAGAGCCTGTGTTATAGGCCTCACAGGTAGTAGTTGTAGGTATCTCAGTGCTTCGGTTGAATGGAGTTAACAGGAAAAAGAAGATTCTAACTTGAAACCATGAAAAATCCAAAAAATTGGTTTCTTAATTAAAGTAAACTTCTTTATTACTGGTACTTTAGAGATTAAAAAGTTTTAAAGACTATTTTTCTGTAACAAGAATAATGTTATCATTTAAAACTAACCTCAAGTTATAATTATTATCCATTAAAAAAAAAACCTACAACTAAACAGCAAAAACTTTGAAATCAGGTGCTTTAAGGGATCGTACAATAAAGTATATTTTAAAAACTGGTTTAACTTAGGGAGAGTATTTATTTCCCACAATACTTTGCTGGTCTTATCTGCTGTTTATAAGCATAAATATATATTTGCATTTTATATGTTAATTAAAGCTGTTTTAGTATCCTCACCCTATGTCAAAAAATGTTCTTGAAATTTCTCATAAAAACGTGCTTACAAATCTAAAATGATTAGGAATGGTTTACATTTTTCTGAATTATGGCAGAATACATAATCTATTTCTCCTTGTATGTGCTTGTGTCTTTCTATGCACACATCAGTTGATCTTTTGGATAGTCACTGAGAAAGATTGGGTTTTTGAGTAAACAAGCAACTAGTTATTGAAAGAAAAACTAGAAAGGTCTCCCTAAGCTTAATAGACAAAGGTATATAGGTTTTATTTGTGTTTTTAGTTACTTCTTGGTTTCAATAAAATGATCTGAAGGCCATATTTTTGGTTTATGATTATCTATTTAGAACAAGATTAAAGGGTTTTGAAAACTGCTTATATGTGAATGTTATACAAATCTTTTTGTTTTTCAGTCTTATGAAACAAATATATGTACTCTACACGTAAAACTATGGTATATATATATATATTAACAAAACGTGTAAAATTAAAGGACAATTCATTAGCAACAACCCAAAAAGAGCAAGTTTCAACTGCACAATTATAAGAAATAATATCATTTGAAAGCTTATTAAACTAAGGGAGATATTATATTTCCCATGATGCTTTGCTGTCATATTTTTCCCATACAACCATGGATAAATATTTGCATATTTTATGTAGATGAGAGACTGGTGCGCTGTATATACTCACCCTAAGTTAAAAAAAAGCTTGGAAGTAGTGCAGAAATTGTTTGTACAGTACATTATCATAGTAAAAATGCTTCAATTTAAAAAAATTTTTTATCTGTTATTTTCTGTCTTGCTAGTCTTGTCAGAGACAAAATATGTCTGTGAATACAAAGGTTTCTCAATAATTTTTACTCAGCTTTCACATAATATTTTTTTTTATTTGTATCATTTTGTGGAAGTTATATACTTTAGAAATGCAGAATAACCATAACCAAATATAATTCCTTAATTTCTTATAAAAACTTAATCAAGGTCTACCTTTACAAACTTAACCCATAATTTTAGCTAGAAAAGCTTCATTGTTTCATATATCAGTTTTTGAAGTCCTCTTTAAACTTAAGGTGAAAATAAAATTTTCCCATGATTCTTAGCAAAACTAATTTGCATGTTTGATTGATTTCAGCTGTGTGCATTATTTGTGAGTTTAAATTTATTAGTTCAAAAAGAAAACTTGTTTCTTATCAATCTGTAGTGGATTAGTGGTTGAAAATTCACAAATAGTTTATTTTCTTGGATTTGATTCCCTGTGATACTTATAGTATTTCTAAAATGTTATAATGATTGGAAGACATAACCAGCTAAGCAACTGTGTATAGCTCAGTAAGCTAAGGCACTGCTGTTTGAACATATCTGTTTTGGGTTCGATTCCAAGCGCTGCTTATATTATTTAAAAAAAAAAAAACAATTCTAAGGGAATCTGAATGATATAGATATTAGAAGACTCTATCCAAAGGTGTTGGTTGTGGTGGCTCAGAGAGCTAATGCACTTGTAAAAAGTTCATGGAGTCATGGGTTCAAGTCTAGGTACAGCACTTAATGATATGAGCGGTGAGTAAGAAGAGAGATGATTGGTGGTGGGGGGAGGAGGAGAAGAAAAAGTAGAGGGAGAGAAGTGGTGGGGGAGGAGAAGAAGATGGTAGAGAGGGGGGGAGGGAAGTGCCTTTTTTGTACTATCTGTTGAATGATGATATATAATTCCCATAATTCAAAGAATATAAATTTGCATATTTTATGTAAATTAGAAAAAAAAATCCTCACCCTAAGTTAAAAGACAGCTTAGAAACGTTGGTCAAACTGTTAGGTTTTTTTTTTTTTTTAATAAAAAAAAAAAAAAAATAAAAAAACCTACAAAAAAAAAAAAAGAGCTTGGTTTCTGGGGGTCCCAGCACGTGGCACCCTGGCGATGCAAACTCGGGCGCATTGCCCCAACGCGGGCTATGGCACCATCGGGGAGGGCACGCATGCTGGGCCAGTACGCGCTGCCCGATGGCGCTAAGACCCAGGACACGTCGCCCTGACGGCGCCAAGGCCCAGGACACGTCGCCCTGACGGCGCCAAGGCCCAGGACACGGCGCCCTGACGGCGCCAAGGCCCAGGACACGGCGCCAAGGCCCAGGACACGGCGCCCTGACGGCGCCAAGGCCGAGGACACGGCGCCCTGGCCCAGGACACGTCGCCCTGACGGCGCCAAGGCCCAGGACACGTCGCCCTGACAGCGCCAAGGCCCAGGACACGGCGCCCTGACGGCGCCAAGGCCCAGGACACGGCGCCCTGACGGCGCCAAGGCCCAGGACACGCAGCCCCAATGGCGCCATGGGGGCAATACATGCTTGGCCTTGGCGCCATCGGCCCAGGACACGGCGCCCTGACGGCGCCAAGGCCCAGGACACGGCGCCCTGACGGCGCCAAGGCCCAGGACACGGCGCCCTGACGGCGCCAAGGCCCAGGACACGGCGCCAAGGCCCAGGACACGTCGCCCTGACGGCGCCAAGGCCCAGGACACGTCGCCCTGACGGCGCCAAGGCCCAGGACACGCAGCCCCAATGGCGCCATGGGGGCAATACATGCTTGGCCTTGGCGCCATCGGGGCAACGCGTACTGGGCCTTGGCGCCGTCGGGGCGACGCGTACTGGGCCTTGGCGCCGTCGGGGCGAAGCGTACTGGGCCTTGGCGCCATCGGGGCAACGCGTACTGGGCCTTGGCGCCGTTGGGGCAATGTGTCCTAGGCCTTTGTGCCAAGACCCAGCACGCATTGCCCCAATGGCGCAAAGGCCCAGGACACATTGCCATGACAGCGCCAAGGCCCAGGACACGCCGCCCCAATGGTGCCAAGGCCCAGGACACACCACCCAACGATGCGTCTTGGGCCTTGGCACCATTGAGGCGATACCTGCTGGGCCTTGGTGCCATGGGGGCGACACGTGCTGGGCCTTGGCGCCGTCGGGGGGGCCCAGCACACGTCGCACCCATAGTGCCAAGGCCCAGAATGGGCCATGGCCCAGGACACACTGCCCCAATGGCGCCAAGGCCCAGGACGCATCGCCCTGGTGGTACCAAGGCCCAGGAGGCATGACCCTGATGGCGCCAAGGCCCAGGACATGCCGCCCCAATGGCACCATGGGGGCAACGTGCGCTGGGCCTTGGCGCCGTTGGGGCAACGCATGCTGTGCCTTGGCACCGTTCGGGCGACGTGTCCTAGACCTTGGTGCCAAGACCCAGCACACATCGCCCCAACGGCGCCAAGGCCCAGGAAACATTGCCCTGACAGCGCCAATGCCCAGGACATGCCGCCTTAATGGCGCCAAGGCCCAGGACACACCACCCAATGATGCATCCTGGCCATTGGCACCATTGAGCCAATACATGCTGGGCCTTGGTGCCATGGGGGCGACATGTGCTGGGCCTTGGCGCCTTCGGGGGGCCCAGCACGAGTCGCACCCACAGTGCCAAGGCCCAGCATGTGCCATGGCCTAGGACACACTGCCCCGATGGCGCCAAGGCCCAGGATGTGTCGCCCTGGTGGCGCCAAGGCCCAGGAGGCATCACCCTGATGGTGCCAAGGCCCAGGACATGTCGCCCCAACGGCACCATGGGGGCAATGCGCGCTGGGCCTTAGTGTTGTTGGGGCAATGCATGCTCTGCCTTGGCACCGTTGGGGCGACGTGTCCTAGACCTTGGTGCCAAGACCCAGCACGCATCGCCCCAACGGCGCCAAGGCCTAGGACACGAAGCCCCGATGGCACCAAGACCCAACAGGTGCCACAGCCCAAGACACGCTGCCCCGATGGTGCCAAGGCCCAGGATGCGTCACCCAGAGAGTGCCAAGACCCTGTGGGGGTGGCACAAGCTGGGTCTTGGTGCCGTCAGGGGGGGCTCAGCACGTGTCACCCCCACAGTGCCAGCATGTGCCATGGCCCAGGACACGCTGTCCCGATGGCACCAAGGCCCAGAACGCATCACCCTGATGGCGCCAAGGCCCAGGACACCTGCCCAAACAGTGTGTCCTGGGTCTTGGCGGCATAAGGGCAATGCATGCTGGGCATTGGCACCATGGGGTCGACGTGTGCAGGGCCTTGGCACCGTCGAGCCAATGCATGCTGTGCCTTGGCGCAGATGGGGTGACGTGTCCTAGGACTTGGTGCCAAGACCCAACATGCATCGCCCTGACCGCGCCAAGGCCCAGGACGCAAAGCCCCAATGGTACCAAGGCCCAGCAGGTGCCACAGCCCAGGACACGCTGCCTCAACGGTGCCAAGGCCCAGGATGCGTCACCCCGAGAGCGCCAAGGCCCAGTGGGGGTGACGCTTGCTGGGCCTTGGTACCGTCGGGGCGACGTGTCCTGGGCCTTGGTGCCGACGCATGCTGGGCCTTGGCACAGTGGGGGCGACACGTGCTGGGCCTTGGTGCCATGAGGGCAAAGCGTGCTGGGCATTGGCACCGTTGGGGCAACGCGTCCTGGGCCTTGGCGCCAAGACCCAGCACGCGTCGTCCCAATGGTGCCAAGGCCCAGGATGCAGCCCCAGACGGTGCCAAGGCCCAGGATGCATCGCCTTGATGCATGCTGGGCCTTGCCGCTGTCGGTGTGACTCATACTGGGCTTGGCGCCATTGGTGCCAAGATCCAGCACGCATCGCCCAAATGGTGCCAAGGTCCAGGATGTGGCCCCTGGACGCCACCAAGGCCAAAGACACGGCATCCGATGGTGCCAAGGCCCAGGATGCGGCGATAAGGCCCAGGATGTTCTGTGCCATCCTAACGGTGCTTAAACCCACCCTGGGCATAACGGAACATCCTGGGCTTTAGCGCCATTAGGACGGCACGGAATGTCCTCGGCCAGGACGGCACGGAATGTCCTGGCCCAGGACGGCACAGAACGTCCTGGGTCTTAGCCCCATAAGAACGTCACAGAACAGATTACTTTATCACTTTTTTTCCCTCACCTTCCCAAAAACTTCAAACTCTTCTTCAAAACATTTAAGTCTAATAATAAAAAAATACTATTAGACTTAAATGTTTTGAAGAAGACATTGAAGTTGTTGGGGAGGTGGTGGAAAAATATATAAAGTAATACGTTTCATGCCGTCCTAATGGCACTAAGGCCCAGGACATTCTGTGCCGTCCTAACAACACTGAATCCCAGGACGTTCTGTGCCATCCTAACAGTGCTATGGTCCAGGACGTTCCATTCCATCCCAACGGCGTTAATGCCCAGGCGTTCTGTTGCAACTGTGCTAAGGCCCAGGACGTTCCCTCCCAATGGCGCTAAATTCCAGAACATTCCGTGCCGTCCTAATGGCACTAAAGCCTGTCCTGGATGCCAAGGAACATCCTGTACTTTAGCACCCTTAGGACGGCACAGAACATCCTGCGCTTTAGCGCTGTTGGGATGGAACATCTTGGGCCTTGGCACCATTAGGATGGCATGGCACATCCTGGGCCTTAGCGCCGTTAGGACGGCATAGAACATCCTGGGCCTTTAGCGCCATTCGGATGGCACAGAACTTATTATTTCATCTCTTTTTTTCCAGCACCTTCCCAACAACTTCAAGCTCTTCTTCAAAACATTTAAGTCTAATAATAAAAATTAAAAAAAAACTATTAGACGTAAATGTTTTGAAAAAGAGCATGAAATTATTGGGGAGGTGGGGGAAAAAAGAGATAAAGTAATATGTTCTGTGCTGTCCTAATGGCCCTAAGGCCCAGGATATTCCGTGCCGTCCTAATGGTGCTAAGGCCCAGGACGTTCCGTGCTGTCCCAACGGCGCTAAAAGCCCAGGACGTTCCATGCAGTCCTAATAGTGCTAAAGCTCAGAAGGTTCTGTGCCATCTTAACAGCGCTAAAGCCCTTCCTGGGGACACGGAACATCCTGGGCTTTAGGGTCATTAGGACGGCACAGAACGTCATGGGCTTTTGCACCGCTGGGACGGAACTTCCTGGGTCTTAGCATGGCTAGGATGGCACGGAACATCCTGGGCCTTAGCACCGTTAGGACGGCATGGCACATCCAGGGCCTTAGTGCCATTAGGCTGGCACGGAACATCCTGTGCCTTAGGGCCGTTAGGACTGCACAGAATGTCTTACCCATTTGGTACATGCCGTCCTAACGCTCCTAAAGTCCAGGATGTTCTGTGCCATCCTAATGGAGCTAAAGCCCAGGACATTCTGTGTCGTCCTAATAGTGCAAAGGCCCAGGTTTCCCAGGTTCTGTGCCACCCAGGACATTTTAGTTCCGTTAGGATGTCACAGAACGTCCTGGGCTTTAGTGCCATGAGGACAACATGGATTGTCCTGGGCTTTAGGGCTATTGATACAGAACGTCCTGGGCTTAACGCCGTTAGGACGGCACGGAGCATCCTGGGCCGTAGCGCCATTAGGATGGCATGGAATGTCTGGGGTCTTAGTGCTGTTTGGACGGAATGTATTACTTTAGCTCTTTTTCCCCCCACCTTTCCAACAACTTCATGCTTTTCTTCAAAACATTTAAGTCTAATAATAATAATAAAAAATACTATTAGACTTATAGTTTTTGAAGAGGAGCTTGAAGTTGTTGGAGAGGTGGGGGGGGGGAAAAGAGATAAATGAATACTTTCCATGCCGTCCTAATGGAGCTAAGCCCCAGGACGTTCCATGCCGTCCTAACGGCACTAAGGCCCACGACGTTCCATGCCGTCCTAACGGCCCTAAAGCCCAGGATGTTCCATGCTGGTCTAATGGTGCTATAGCCCAGAATGTTCTGTGTCATCCTAACAGCCCTAAAGCACAGCCAAACAGGTAAGATGTTCCATGCCATCCTAACGGCGCTAAAGCCCAGGACATTCTGTGCCATCCTAATGGTGCTAAAGCATAGGACAAGCTTTAGCGCCATTAGGATGGCATGGCATGGAATGTACTGGGCTTTAACGCCATTAGGATGACATGGAACATCTAACCAGTTTGACTGTTCTTAGAAAAAAGCCCAGGACGTTCTGTGCCATCCCAATGGCGTCAAAGCCCAGGACAGGCTTTAGTGCTGTTAGGACGGCATGCACATTTCTGGGCTTTAGTGCCCTTAGGATGGAATGGAACGTCCTGGGATTTAGTGCCATTAGGCTGGCATGGAACAAATGGGTAAGACGTTCCATACCGTCCTTATGGCGCTAAAGCCCAGGATGTTCAGTGCCTTCCTAATGACCCTAAAGCCCAGGATATTCCATGCCGTCTTAACGATGCTAAAGCTCAGGACGTTACATGCCATCCTAAAGGCTTTAGTGCCATTGGGACGGCACAGAACAAACTGGGATTTAGTGCCGTTAGGACGGAATGGAACATCCTGGGCTTTAACACCATTAGGATGGCACGTAACTTTCTGGGCTTTAGTGCCGTTAGGATGGCATGGAACAAATGGGTAAGACATTCCATGCCGTCCTTATGGTGCTAAAGCCCAGGATGTTCTGTACCATTCTAATGGACCTAAAGCCCAGGATGTTCCATGCCATTCTAATGGTCTGGGCTTTAGTGCCGTTAGGATGGCACGGAACAAATGGGTAAGACATTCCATGCCGTCCTAATGGACCTAAAACCCAGGATGTTCCATGCCATTCTAACGGCTTTAGCACCGTTAGGATGGCACGGAAGGTATAGGGCTTTAATGCCATTAGGATGAAATGGAACGGAACAAATGGGTAACATGTTCCATGCCGTCCTAACAGCGCTAAAGCCCAAGCTGTTCCGTGCCGTCCTAAAGGCGTTAAAGCCAAAGACGGGACGGCACGGCACGGCACATCCTGAGTTTTAACACCGTTAGAATGGCATGGATTGTCTTACCCATTAGGCTGTCCTGAAAAAAAAAGCGCAGGCCGTCCCATGCCGTCCTTACGGTGCTAAAGCCCAGGACGGGTTTTAGAGACATTAGAACAGAACGGAAAGCCCTGGGCTTTAGAGACATTAAAACAGAATGGAAAGTCCTGGGCTTTAGCGCCATTAGGAAAGCATGGAACGTCTTACCTGTTTGTTCTGTGCCGTCCTAATGGCACGAAAGCCCAGGAAATTCCATGCCGTCCTAACGGCCAGGATGTTCCGTGACATCCTAATGGCACTAAAGCCCAGGATGGGCTTTAGAGACGTTAGAACAGAATGGAAGGTCCTGTGCTTTAGAGACGCTAGAATGGAATAAAAAGTCCTGGGCTTTAGTAGCATTAGGAAAGCATGGAACGTCTTACCCGTTCATTCCATGCTGTCCTAATGGCACTAAAGTCCAGGACATTCCATGCTGTCCTAATGCTGCTAATGGCCAGGACATTCTGTGCCGTCCTAATGGCGCTAAAGCACAGGACGAGCTTAAGCTCCGTCAGGACAGCATGGAACGTAAAGGGCTTAAGCACTGTTAGGATGTTAGAATGGAACGGAACAAATTGCTTAGATTTTCGATGTTTTCCTAATGGCACTAAAGCCCAGGACGTTCCATACCATCCTAACAGCGTTAAAGTCAATGATGGCTTTAGCGCCGTTAAGACGGCATGGAATGTCCTGGGTTTTAACACCATTAGGATGGCATGCAATGTCTTCAGCTGTCCTGAAAAAAAAAAAGCCCAGGACATTCTGTGCCATCCTAACGACGCTAAAGCCCCGGACGGGCTTTAGAGATGTTAGAACGGAATGGAAAGCCCTGGGTTTTAGAGACGTTAGAATGGAAAGTCCTGGGCTTTAGAGCCATTAGGAAAACATGGAACATCTTATCTGTTCGTTCCATGCCGTCCTAATGGCACTAAAGCCCAGGACATTCCATGCCGTCCTAACGGCGCTAATGTATCCTGGGCTTTAATGCCATTAGGATGGCATGGAACGAACGGGTAAGACATTCCATGCTTTGCTAATGTTGCTAAAGCCCAGTTCGTTACATGATGTCCTAATGGTGCTAAAACCCAGGATGAGCTTTAGTGCTGTTAGGATGCCAGGGAAAAATGGTTAAGACTTTCCATGCCGTCCTAACGGTGCTAAAGCCCAGGATGTTCCGTGAAGACCTAACAGCGTGAAAGCCTGGACAGCTTTTAGCGCAGATAGGACAGAATAGAACGTCCTGGCCTTTTGCGCCGTTAAGACGCCATGGAACATCTTACCCATTCGGGTGTCCTGAAACCTTAGCCGCTACCCATATGGGAATGCGGGCTGGAGGGCATGCCTAGTGTCATAGGCACTCCCCCCCGACCTGATCCCATCATTGCAATCACTTGATCGTACAAACGATCGCATGATTTCAATTTTTACTAATTTATTTACATCAGAAATTGGTTCCGATGTCAACAAATGAGTCCCGGCAGGAAGGGGTTAAGCATAACCCCTTCCCGCTGTTAGGATGTTCCATGCTGGGCTTTAGCGCTATTAGGACAGCATGGAATGTCCTAGCCGTTTGGCTGTCCTGAAACCTAAGGGTAAAACTTTCTATACCTTCCCTTCTTGGTGATACACCTTTACCTATACCAAACACAACTCCCAAAATAAAGACTCAGACACCAGTTATGGGTAAAAAAAACCTTCCCCGCTGGGGACAGGGGTTGCATTTATTTAACAAATAATAACATTTTTTATTGTTAACTCTTAATAACTTAACGTTGGTCGACAATATTTCCAAAGTAAGGGGTGTGACCGCCCTAAAGGAATGGGGACATCCCCATTCCGTCAGCTTGGTTGGCAATCTGGAGGGATCTAGCAGTGAGCCACCATAAGCTAGCCCCGGTGACTAGCGTTGCCTTGCTCTACTTGTCCCCCTCCTCTCATTAACCCCCCAGGCTAAGCCTGCTCTTTTTGTCACACCCCACTGCTGCCGCAACAGGACGCCATGTGTCCACACTAAACAGGGATTGAGGGACCCCCACACTAGTAAGACATTGGTTCCTCAGTCAAAAGACTGTTAGTCCCGAAGGGGGGTCCCAAAAAGAACAATAAAGGTATGAATATTCAGCCCCCAGCCAGAGTGAGACTGTTGCCGACATCCCTGATGAACCGCCACCATCTTCGCAAAATCTTCCATGAATGGCTACCTGAAAACCTATAATTTAGGAGTGTAGGGAGGGAAGACAAAAACAGGTTAGTGACCCTACTTCCTGCCTGCAGCCACTAATAAAGCCTCAAACACTTCTCCCCCTAGCTGCCACACCAGCTATTACATCTACACACAGCTAGCTGCTCTAGCCAAAAGATAACCCTTAAATTGCTGCATGCTTAATAAGCCCTCCACTTTCCTTAACTGCTTACTATATGGGAATGCAGGCTGGGGGGCGTGCCTAGCATTATAGGCACTTCCACCTGACCCGATCCCATCAATTAAATCACATGATCGCATGAATGGTACTTGTGAAAAATTATTTTAGGAAATGTAAAGTTTGGTACACAATGCAGCAGTGCCGTCAGTAAGGCCAGTCGAATACTTTGCTGCATTAGGAGAGTAGAAGAAATAGCAAGGTTCTTATGCCATTCTAACGTGTGGTAAAATTGTTACCATTGTGCCATCTTGTGGTAGATGGACTCTATAATTATTATGTGGTAGATGGACTCTATAATTATTATGTGGTAGATGGACTCTATAATTTTTATTAATGTTTTCTAAATCACCATAATATTCTGCAGTGTATGTTAAAACCATGTGACACTTAATAAAACAAACTTATGAAGATGGAGAGAAGCCATGTGCTGAAGATCTTAGAATCTGAAGTTTTAACACTGAGAGGAGTGAACCAGATTAAAAAGACTATTTGGAATTTGTGCTAAAGTTAGAGTTTCACAAAGCTGTTAAATCAGTTTATTGGTGGTGAACAGTATAGCAGCAATGTAGAACATTCCCCAGAGTAGGTGCAGTGTTCTAGGAGGAGAAGCATATAGTATGACATTGGTAAAGAATAGTGTGAGTTACTAAGTATCTGGAGAATAATATTACAGTTTTTTGTTTAGGTTAGGGTCAGTATTTTGTATTTGATGCTGTATCATATGGAAATAAATTGCAGGAACTTACAGAATGGCTGAAAATAAACACATGGCACAGATCGTCTAGAGAGGGCAAACACATGTTGTGCTTATTACACAATATATCATCAAAAGTTATGAAAACATCAAGCAAGTATGATGGGATTTTGAGTGTTAGGTTACTAAGTCACCCACTGACAAAAGAAATGTTATGCCATTTTGTTTATTGTTGCTAGTTGTGGGTGTGGGCATGTGTATGTATTTAAGGACATGATATCTGTGTGTGGGTCTATATGTAGGTGTAAGTGTATATATGTGTTTATATGTACCCCGCATGCTTGTGTTTGTGTGTGTGTGGGTCTATATGTAGGTGTAAGTGTGTATAGGTGTTTATATGTACCCTGCATGCTTGTGTGTGGGTGTGTGTGGGTCTATATGTAGGTGTAAGTGTGTATATGTGTTTATATGTACCCCGCATGCTTGTGTTTGTGTGTGTGTGGGTCTATATGTAGGTGTAAGTGTGTATAGGTGTTTATATGTACCCCGCATGCTTGTGTTTGTGTGTGTGTGGGTCTATATGTAGGTGTAAGTGTGTATAGGTGTTTATATGTACCCTGCATGCTTGTGTTTGTGTGTGTGTGTGGGTCTATATGTAGGTGTAAGTGTGTATATGTATTTATATGTACCCCGCATGCTTGTGTTTGTGTGTGTGTGGGTCTATATGTAGGTGTAAGTGTGTATAGGTGTTTATATGTACCCCGCATGCTTGTGTTTGTGTGTGTGTGGGTCTATATGTAGGTGTAAGTGTGTATAGGTGTTTATATGTACCCTGCATGCTTGTGTGTGTGTGTGGGTCTATATGTAGGTGTAAGTGTGTATAGGTGTTTATATGTACCCTGCATGCTTGTGTTTGTGTGTGTGGGTCTATATGTAGGTGTAAGTGTGTTTATATGTACCCCGCATGCTTGTGTTTGTGTGTGTGTGGGTCTATATGTAGGTGTAAGTGTGTATAGGTGTTTATATGTACCCTGCATGCTTGTGTTTGTGTGGGTCTATATGTAGGTGTAAGTGTGTATAGGTGTTTATATGTACCCCGCATGCTTGTGTTTGTGTGTGTGTGTGGGTCTATATGTAGGTGTAAGTGTGTATATGTGTTTATATGTACCCCGCATGCTTGTGTTTGTGTGTGTGTTTCTATATGTAGGTGTAAGTGTGTTTATATGTACCCTGCATGCTTGTGTGTGTGTGTGGGTCTATATGTAGGTGTAAGTGTGTATAGGTGTTTATATATACCCCGCATGCTTGTGTTTGTGTGTGTGTGGGTCTATATGTAGGTGTAAGTGTGTATAGGTGTTTATATGTACCCCGCATGCTTGTGTTTGTGTGTGTGTGTGTGTGTGTGGGTCTATATGTAGGTGTAAGTGTGTATATGTGTTTATATGTACCCTGCATGCTTGTGTGTGTGTGTGTGTGTGTGTGTGTGTGTGGGTCTATATGTAGGTGTAAGTGTGTATATGTGTTTATATGTACCCCGCATGCTTGTGTGTGTGTGTGTGGGTCTATATGTAGGTGTAAGTGTGTATAGGTGTTTATATGTATCCAGCATACTTGTGTTTGTGTGTGTGTGAAGGTGTCTGTATGTGGCTTTCTGTTAGTATGGCTGGTTATGCAGGAGGTAGTGAGAAAGTAAAGTGACATGATAAAACCCACAAATTCAGATAGATTATGTAATTTTAATCAACTGTCCATTTTACTTTTTTACTTTATTCAATTGGCTTTGTTCTCTTGATATCCTTTTTAGAAAATAATACCTAGGAAGGAGCAGTAATGCACTACCTGAAGCTAGTTGATGATTGGTGGCTGCACATACAGTATATGCCTCTTGTCATAGGTTCACCTTACATGTTCAGCTAGCTCCCAGTAGTGCATGGCTGCTCCTTTAACAAAAGATATCAAGAGAATGAAGCTCCATGTCCTAGATAATGCACTATATAAACAAAAATAGCATTAGACAAATGCAAAAGTGTGAAGAGTGTGAACAAGGGTCACAGGGAAGTTCTAAAAACAGAAGTTAAAAAGAGGTAAAGAAGGGAAGGCCGTTCTATACAAGGGGAAGAGAGCCCGACAACCAATTCTCCTGCCCAAAACCCAGACCCGACCTCTCACTGGGAATATACCCATACCGGCTTTTGTATTGTCCTCCTCATCTTGTAGTCCCTGCAGTGTTTGTTCCAGAAATCACCCACCCTTTCAGTGAAGGAAATACTTCTGCAATTACTCTTGAAGCTACTACCCTTCAGCTTGATACCATGACCCCTTGTTTTGATGTTGCTCTTTTTGTGACTCAGCTTTATTAAACCCCTAATTATACTTGAAAGTTTTTATCATAACTCAACTCTTCCATTTCCCTTGTGGGATTACAGATGTATATTTTGTGTTGGGTAACAGCACAGATTTAAGCATCAATGTGTGAGTATACAAAGCATGAGTCTAAGCATGTGTCTGGGTTTGAGTGTGAACATGAGCAGATGTCTGGGAATAAGTTGTGCGCGATTGTCAGTTGTGGAAGGACCATGAGTGACTCTAAGCATTTGCAGGAGTCTGGACATGAGTTTAGGATTTAGTTTTAGATTAGAAGTTTGTATAAACAAAATGTCATGGAAAGTTTCAGCATGACCATAAGTTATTTTGTCACAGCTTGAGTATATGCTTATGTGAGGGCCTTGCACTGAATCTATACCTGTCTGTGCGAGTGGGAACATATGTGTGTTTGAGACGAAGCGCGAGTTGGAGCATGAGGGCGTATTTATTTTTATTATCAGCTGCTAATGAATGTTAAAGACAGAGAGTGAGGGATTTGGGAATTAAGAGACAGACACAAAGTTTGGGGAAGTCTAAACACTAAGGCCTTGGAGCAGGGATGTAAATTTACACAGATCAGCTAGGCCTAGCTCTAGGGTGGCAAACGTCAAACGGTGTCAAACATGCAGGATTGAGACATTTTACTTAATTTCTATAAAAAACTATATATCTCACATAACTGGTTATCTGTTTGTGGCTACCTGTCACTCTTACATTTTTAATGTGTAAACTGATGATTGGGGAAAGTTGATCAAAAGAAGCCAGTACCATGCATATACCCTAACTCATGCTCAAAACCATGCACACACTTTAACTCCTACTCACAATCATGAACATTGTGAGCATGAGTTAGGGTATGGTGCATGGTTGTGAGCATAAGTTAGGGTATGTGCAGAATTGTGAGCATGAGTTAGGGTACGTGCATGGTTGTGAGCATGAGTTAGGGTATGTACATGGTTGTGAGCATGAGTTAGGGTATGTGCAGGATTGTGAGCATGAGTTAGGGTATGTGCATGGTTGTGAGCATGAGTTAGGGTACGTGCATAGTTGTGAGCATGAATTAGAGTATGTGCATGGTTGTGATAATGAGTTAGGGTATGTGCATGGTTGTGAGCATGAACTAGGGTATGTGCATGGTTGTGAGCATGAGCTAGGGTATGTGTATGGTTGTGAGCACGAGTTAGGGTATGTGCATGGTTGTGAAAATGAGTAAGGGTATGTGCATAGTTGTGAGCATAAGCTAGAGTGTGTGCATGGTTGTGAGCATGAGTTAGGGTATGTGTATGGTTGTGAGCATGAGTTAGGTACGTACATGGTTGTGAGCATGAGTTAGGGTATGTGCATGGTTGTGAGCATGAGTTAGGGTAGGTGCATGGTTGCGAGCATGTGTTAAAGAATGTGAATGGTTGTCAGCATTAGCTAGGGTATGTGCATGGTTGTGAGCATGAGTTAGGGTATTTGTAAGGTTGTGAGTATGAGTTGGGGTATGTGCATAGTTGAGATCATGAGTTAGGGTATGTGCAATATTGTGAGGATGAGTTAGGGTATGTGAATAGTTGTGAGCATTAGTTAGGATATGTGCATGGTTTTGAGCAACAGTTAGGGTATATGCATGGATGAGAGCTTGAATTATGGTATGTGCAATGTTGTGTGCTTGAGTTAAGGGTACGTACATTGGTGTGAGCATGAGTTAGGGTATATGCATGTTTGTGAGCATGAGTTAGGGTATATGCATGGTTGTCAGCATGAGTTATAGTATGTGCATGGTTTTGAGAATGAGTAAGGGTATGTGCATGGGTCTAAGCATGAGTTAAAATATGCGCATGGTTGTGAGCATGAGTTAAGGTATGTGCATGGTTGTGAGCATGATTAAAGGTATGTGCATGGTTGTGAGCATGAGTTAGGGTATGTGCATGGTTGTGAGCATTAGTTAGGGTATGTGCATGGTTGTGAGCATGAGTTAGGGTATGTGCATGGTTGTGAGCATGAGTTAGGGTATGTTTATGATTGGGAGCATGAGTTAGGGTATTGTGCATGATTGTGAGCATGAGTTAGGGTATGTACATGGTTGTGAGAATGAGTTAGGGTATGTGCATGGTTGTGAGCATGAGTTAGAATATGTGCATGGTTGAGAGGATGAGTTAGGGTATGTGTATGGTTGAGAGGATGAGTTAGGGTATGTGTATGGTTGTGAGTATGAGTTAGGATATGTACATGGTTGTGAGCATGAGTAAGGATATGTACATGGTTGTGAGTATGAGTTAGGGTATGTGCATGGTTGTGAGTATGAGTTAGGGTATGTGCATGGTTGTGAGCACAAGTAAGGGTATGTGCATGGTTGTGAGCACGATTTAGGGTATGTGCATGGTTGTGAGCATGAGCTAGGGTATGTGCATGGTTGGGATCATGAGTTAAGGTATGTGCATGATTGGGAGCATGAGTTAAGGTATGTGCATGATTGTGAGCATGAGCTAGGGTATGTGCATAGTTGTGAGCATGAGTTAGGCTATTTGTAGGGTTGTGAGCATGAGTTAGGGTATGTACATGGTTGTGATCATGAGTTAGGGTATGTGTATGGTTGTGAACATTAGTGAGGGTATGTGCATGGTTGGGAGCACAAGTTAGGGTATGTGCATGGTTGTGAAAATGAGTAAGGGTATGTGCATGGTTGTGAGCATATGCTATAGTATGTGCATGGTTGTGAGCATGAGTTAGGGAATGTGTATGGTTGTGAGCATGAGTTAGGGTATGTGCATGGTTGTGAGCATGAGTAAGGGTATGTGCATGGTTGTGAGCATGAGTTAGAATATGTGCATGGTTATGAGCATGAGTAAGGTATCTGCATGGTTGTGAGCCTGAGTTTTGTTATTTGTAGGTTGTGAGCATGAGTTAGGGTATGTACATGGTTGTGATCATGAGTTAGGGTAAGTACATGGTTGTGATCATGAGTTAGGGTAAGTACATGGTTGTGATCAAGAGTTAGGGTAAGTGCATGGTTGTGATCATGAGTTAGGGTATGTGCATGGTTGTGAGCATGAGCTAGGGTATGTGCATGGTTGTGAGCATGAGCTAGGGTATGTGCATGGTTGTGAGCATGAGTTAGGTTATTTGTAGGATTGTGAGTATGAGTTAGGGTATGTACATGGTTGTGATCATGAGGTAGGGTATGTGAAGGGTTGTGAGCATGAGTAAGGGTATGTGCATGGTTGTGAGCATGAGTTAGAATATGTGCATGGTTGTGATCATGAGTTAGGGTATGTGCATGGTTGTGATCATGAGTTAGGGTATGTGCATGGTTGTGAGCATGAGTAAGGGTATGTGAATGGTTGTGAGCATGAGTTAGAATATGTGCATGGTTGTGAGCATGAGTTAGGGTATGTGTATGGTTGTGAGTATGAGTTAAGGGTATGTACATGGTTGTGAGCATGAGTTAGGGTATGTACATAGTTGTGATCATGAGTTAGGGTATGTACATGGTTGTGAGCATGAGTTAGGGTATGTACATGGTTGTGATCATGAGTTAGGGTATGTACATGGTTGTGAGCATGTTAGGGTATGTACATGGTTGTGATCATGAGTTAGGGTATGTGCATGGTTGTGAGCATGATTTAGGGTATGTGCATGGTTGTGAGCATGAGTTAGAATATGTGCATGGTTATGAGCATGAGTAAGGTATCTGCATGGTTGTGAGCCTGAGTTTTGTTATTTGTAGGTTGTGAGCATGAGTTAGGGTATGTACATGGTTGTGATCATGAGTTAGGGTAAGTACATGGTTGTGATCATGAGTTAGGGTAAGTACATGGTTGTGATCATGAGTTAGGGTAAGTGCATGGTTGTGATCCTGAGTTAGGGTATGTGCATGGTTGTGAGCATGAGCTAGGGTATGTGCATGGTTGTGAGCATGAGCTAGGGTATGTACATGGTTGTGAGCATGAGTTAGGTTATTTGTAGGATTGTGAGTATGAGTTAGGGTATGTACATGGTTGTGATCATGAGGTAGGGTATGTGAAGGGTTGTGAGCATGAGTAAGGGTATGTGCATGGTTGTGAGCATGAGTTAGAATATGTGCATGGTTGTGATCATGAGTTAGGGTATGTGCATGGTTGTGATCATGAGTTAGGGTATGTGCATGGTTGTGAGCATGAGTAAGGGTATGTGAATGGTTGTGAGCATGAGTTAGAATATGTGCATGGTTGTGAGCATGAGGTAGGGTATGTGTATGGTTGTGAGTATGAGTTAAGGGTAAGTACATGGTTGTGAGCATGAGTTAGGGTATGTACATGGTTGTGATCATGAGTTAGGGTATGTACATGGTTGTGATCATGAGTTAGGGTATGTACATGGTTGTGAGCATGAGTTAGGGTATGTACATGGTTGTGATCATGAGTTAGGGTATGTGCATGGTTGTGAGCATGATTTAGGGTATGTGCATGGTTGTGAGCATGAGTTAGGGTATGTGTAAAGTTATGTGTTTATGGTTGGGAGCATGAGTTAGGGTATGTACATGGTTGTGATAATGAGTTAGGGTATGTGCATGGTTGTGAGCATAAGTAAGGGCATGTGCATGGTTGTGAGTATGAGCTAGGGTATGTGCATGGTTGTGAGCATGAGCTACGGTATGTGCATGGTTGTGAGCATTAATTAGGGTATGTGTATGGTTGTGAGCATGAGTAAGTTTATGTGCATGGTTGGGAGCATGAGTTAGGGCATGTGCAATATTGTAAGCATGAGTTAGGGTATGTGTATGGTTGTGAGCATGAGTTAGGGTAGGTGTAT
Organism: Bombina bombina; assembly: GCF_027579735.1. Lineage (NCBI taxonomy): Eukaryota > Metazoa > Chordata > Amphibia > Anura > Bombinatoridae > Bombina > Bombina bombina. Next base: position 24,419,537 of record NC_069510.1, on the reverse strand, counting down.
GGTTGTGATCATGAGTTAGGGTAAGTGTATGGTTGTGAGCATGAGCTAGGATATGTGCATGGCTGTGAGCATGAGTTAGGTTATTTGTAGGGTTGTGAGCATGAGTTAGTATATGTACATGGTTGTGATCATGAGTTAGGGTATGTGCATGGTTGTGAGCATGAGTAAGGGTATGTGTATGGTTGGGAGGATTAGTTAGGGTATGTGCATGGTTGTGAGCATGAGTTAGGGTATGTACATGGTTGTGAGCATGAGTTAGGGTATGTACATGGTTGTGATCATGAGTTAGGTTATGGACATGGTTGTGAGCATGAGTTAGGGTATGTACATGGTTGTGAGCATGAGTTAGGGTATGTACATGGTTGTGATCATGAGTTAGGGTATGTGCATGGTTGTGAGCATGAGTTAGGGTATGTGCATGGTTGTGAGCATGATTTAGGGTATGTGCATGGTTGTGAGCATGAGTTAGGGTATGTGTATAGTTATGTGTTTATGGTTGGGAGCATGAGATAGGATATGTGCAAGATTGTGTGCATGAGTTAGGGTATGTACATGGTTGGGAGCATGAGTTAGGGTATGTGCATGGTTGTGAGCATGAGTAAGGGTATGTGTATGGTTGGGAGGATTAGTTAGGGTATGTGCATAGTTGTGAGCATGAGTTAGGTTATGTACATGGTTGTGAGTATGAGTTAGGGTATGTGCACGGTTGTGATCATGAGTTAGGTTATATGCATGGTTGTGAGCATGGGTAAGGGTATGTGCATGGTTGTGAGCATGAGTTAGAATATGTGAATGGTTGTGAGCATGAGTTAGAATATGTGCATGGTTGTGAGCATGAGTTAGTATATGTACATGGTTGTGATCATTAATTAGGGTATGTGTATGGTTGTGAATATGAGTTAGGGTATGTGCATGGTTGTGAGCATGAGTTAGGTTATGTACATGGTTGTGAGTATGAGTTAGGGTATGTGCACGGTTGTGATCATGAGTTAGGTTATGTGCATGGTTGTGAGCACGGGTAAGGGTATGTGCATGGTTGTGAGCGTGAGTTAGAATATGTGCATGGTTGTGAGCATGGGTTAGGTTATTTGTAGGGTTGTGAGCATGAGTTAGTATATGTACATGGTTGTGATCATGAGTTAGGGTATGTGCATGGTTGTGAGCATGAGTAAGGGTATGTGTATGGTTGGGAGGATTAGTTAGGGTATGTGCATGGTTGTGAGCATGAGTTAGGTTATGTGCATGGTTGTGAGCATGGGTAAGAGTATGTGCATGGTTGTGTGCATGAGTTAGAATATGTGCATGGTTGTGAGCATGAGTTAGAATATGTGCATGGTTGTGAGCATGAGTTAGGGTATGTGTATAGTTGTGAGCATGAGTTAGGGTATGTGCATGGTTGTGAGCATGAGTTAGGGTATGTGCATGGTTGTGAGCATGAGTTAGGGTATGTACATGGTTGTGAGCATGAGTTAGGGTATGTACATGGTTGTGAGCATGAGTTAGGGTATGTACATGGTTGTGATCATGAGTTAGGGTATGTGCATGGTTGTAAGCATGAGTTAGGGTATGTGCATGGTTGTGAGCATGATTTAGGGTATGTGCATGGTTGTGAGCATGAGTTAGGGTATGTGTATAGTTATGTGTTTATGGTTGGGAGCATGAGATAGGATATGTGCAAGATTGTGTGCATGAGTTAGGGTATGTACATGGTTGGGAGCATGAGTTAGGGTATGTGCATGGTTGTGAGCATGAGTAAGGGTATGTGTATGGTTGGGAGGATTAGTTAGGGTATGTGCATAGTTGTGAGCATGAGTTAGGTTATGTACATGGTTGTGAGTATGAGTTAGGGTATGTGCACGGTTGTGATCATGAGTTAGGTTATATGCATGGTTGTGAGCATGGGTAAGGGTATGTGCATGGTTGTGAGCATGAGTTAGAATATGTGAATGGTTGTGAGCATGAGTTAGAAAATGTGCATGGTTGTGAGCATGAGTTAGTATATGTACATGGTTGTGATCATTAATTAGGGTATGTGTATGGTTGTGAATATGAGTTAGGGTATGTGCATGGTTGTGAGCATGAGTTAGGTTATGTACATGGTTGTGAGTATGAGTTAGGGTAAGTGCACGGTTGTGATCATGAGTTAGGTTATGTGCATGGTTGTGAGCACGGGTAAGGGTATGTGCATGGTTGTGAGCGTGAGTTAGAATATGTGCATGGTTGTGAGCATGAGTTAGAATATGTGCATGGTTGTGATCATGAGTTAGGGTATGTGCATGGTTGTGAGCATGAGTAAGGGTATGTGTATGGTTGGGAGGATTAGTTAGGGTATGTGCATGGTTATGAGCATGAGTTAGGTTATGTGCATGGTTGTGAGCATGGGTAAGAGTATGTGCATGGTTGTGAGCATGAGTTAGAATATGTGCATGGTTGTGAGCATGAGTTAGAATATGTGCATGGTTGTGAGCATGAGTTAGGGTATGTGTATAGTTGTGAGTATGAGTTAGGGTATGTGCATGGTTGTGAACATGATTTAGTAGGGTATATGCAAGGTTGTGAGCATGAGTTAAGGTATGTGTGTGGTTGGGAGCATGAGTTAGGGTATGTGCATGATTTTGAGCATGAGTTAGGGTATGTGAATGGTTGTCAGCATTATCTAGGGTAAATGCATGGTTGTGAGCATGAGTTAGGGTATTTGTATGGTTGTGAGTATGAGTTGGGGTAAGTGCATAGTTGAGAGCAAGAAATAGGGTATGTGCAATATTGTGAGCATGAGTTAGGGTATGCGAATGATTGTGAGCATTAGTTAGGGTATGTACATAGATGAGAGTATGAATTATGGTATGTGCAATGTTGTGTGCTTGAGTTAAGGTACGTACATTGGTGTGAGCATGAGTTAGGGTATATGTATGGTTGTGAGCATGAGTTAGGGTATGTGCATGTTTGTGAGCATTACTTAGGGTATGTGCATGGTTGTGAGCATGAGTAAGGGTATGTGCATGGTTGTGAGCATAAGTAAGGGCATGTGCATGGTTGTGAGCATGAGCTAGGGTATGTGCATGGTTGTGAGCATGAGCTACGGTATGTGTATGGTTGTGAGCATGAGTAAGGGTATGTGCATAGTTGGGAGCATGAGTTAGGGCATGTGCAATATTGTAAGCATGAGTTAGGGTATGTGTATGGTTGTGAGCATGAGTTAGGGTAGGTGTATGGTTGTGATCATGAGTTAGGGTATTTGTATGGTTGTGACCATGAGCTAGGATATGTTTATAGTTGTGAGCATGAGTTAGGTTATTTGTAGGGTTGTGAGCATGAGTTAGTATACGTACATGGTTGTGATCATGAGTTAGGGTATGTGCATGGTTGTGAGCATGAGTAAGGGTATGTGCATGGTTGTGAGCATGAGTTAGAATATGTGGATGGTTGTGAGCATGAGTTAGGGTATGTGTATGGTTGGGAGGATTAGTTAGGGTTTGTGCATGGTTGTGAGCATGAGTTAGCGTATGTACATGGTTGTGAGTATGAGTTAGGGTATGTGCACGGTTGTGATCATGAGTTAGGTTCTGTGCATGGTTGTGAGCACGGGTAAGATTATGTGCATGTTTGTGAGCATGGGTAAGGGTATGTGCATAGTTGTGAGCATGAGTTAGAATATGTGCATGGTTGTGATCCTGAGTTAGGGTATGTGCATGGTTGTGAGCATGAGTTAGAATATGTGCATGGTTGTGAGCATGAGTAAGGGTATGTGCATAGTTGTGAGCATGAGTTAGAATATGTGCATGGTTGTGATCCTGAGTTAGGGTATGTGCATGGTTGTGAGCATGAGTAAGGGTATGTGCATGGTTGTGAGCATGAGTTAGAATATGTGCATGGTTGTGAGCATGAGTTAGGGTATGTGTATGGTTGTGAGTATGAGTTAGGGTATGTGCATGGTTGTGAGCATGATTTAGTAGGGTATATGCAAGGTTGTGAGCATGAGTTAGGGTATGTGTATGGTTGGGAGCATGAGTTAGGGTATGTGCATGGTTGTGAGCATAAGTAAGGGCATGTGCATGGTTGTGAGCATGAGTTAGGGTAGTTGCATGGTTGTGAGCATGTGTTAAAGAATGTGAATGGTTGTCAGCATTATCTAGGGTATATGCATGGTTGTGAGCATGAGTTAGGGTATTTGTATGGTTGTGAGCATGAGTTACGGTATTTGTATGGTTGTGAGCATGAGTTAAGGTATTTGTAAGGTTGGTAGGATGAGTTAGGGTATGTACATGGTTGTGAGTATGAGTTAGGGTATGTACATGGTTGTGAGCATGAGTTAGGGTATGTACATGGTTGTGAGTATGAGTTAGGGTATGTACATAGTTGTGAGCATAAGTTAGGGTATGTGCATGGTTGTGAACATGAGTTAGAATATGTGTATGGTTATGAGCATTAGTTAGGGTATTGCATGGTTTTTAACATGAGTTAGGTTATTTGTATGTTTGTGATCATGAGTTAGTGTATGTGCATGGTTGTGAGCATGAGTTAGAATATGTGGATGGTTGTGAGCATGAGTTAGGGTATGTGCATGGATGTGAGCACGAGTAAGGGTATGTGCATGGTTGTGAGCATGATTTAGGGTATGTGCATGGTTGTGAGCATGAGTTAGGGTATGTTTATGGTTGGGAGCATGAGTTAGGGTATGTGCATGGTTGTGAGCATGAGTTAGAATATGTGCATGGTTGAGAGGATGAGTTAGGGTATGTGTATGGTTGAGAGGATGAGTTAGGGTATGTGTATGGTTGTGAGTATGAGTTAGGGTATGTGTATGGTTGTTAGCATGAGTTAGGGTATGTACATAGTTGTGAGCATAAGTTAGGGTATGTGCATGGTTGTGAACATGATTTAGAGTATGTGTATGGTTATGAGCATTAGTTAGGGTATTACATGGTTTTTAACATGAGTTAGGTTATTTGTATGTTTGTGATCATGAGTTAGGGTATGTGCATGGTTGTGAGCATGAGTAAGGGTATGTGCATGGTTGTGAGCATGAGTTAGAATATGTGGATGGTTGTGAGCATGAGTAAGGGTATGTGTATGGTTGGGAGGATTAGTTAGGGTTTGTGCATGGTTGTGAGCATGAGTTTGGGTATGTACATGGTTGTGAGTATGAGTTAGGGTATGTGCACGGTTGTGATCATGAGTTAGGTTCTGTGCATGGTTGTGAGCACGGGTAAGAGTATGTGCATGGTTGTGAGCATAGGTAAGAGTATGTGCATGGTTGTAAGCATGAGTTAGAATATGTGCATGGTTGTGAGCATGAGTAAGGTATGTGTATGGTTGTGAGCATGAGTTAGGGTAGGTGTATTGTTGTGAGCATGAGTTAGGGTATGTGCATGGTTGTGAGCATGAGCTAGGGTATGTGCATGGTTGTGAGCATGAGTTAGGTTATTTGTAGGATTGTGGGTATGAGTTAGGGTATGTACATGGTTGTGATCATGAGGTAGGGTATGTGCATGGTTGTGAGCATGAGTAAGGGTATGTGCATAGTTGTGAGCATGAGTTAGAATATGTGCATGGATGTGATCATGAGTTAGGGTATGTGCATGGTTGTGAGCATGAGTAAGGGTATGTGCATGGTTGTGAGCATGAGTTAGGATATGTGCATGGTTGTGAGCATGAGTTAGGGTATGTGTATGGTTGTGAGTATGAGTTAGGGTATGTGCATTGTTGTGAGCATGATTTAGTAGGGTATATGCAAGGTTGTGAGCATGAGTTAGGGTATGTGTATGGTTGGGAGCATGAGTTAGGGTATGTGCATGGTTGTGAGCATAAGTAAGGGCATGTGCATGGTTGTGAGCATGAGTTAGGGTAGTTGCATGGTTGTGAGCATGTGTTAAAGAATGTGAATGGTTGTCAGCATTATATAGGGTATATGCATGGTTGTGAGCATGAGTTAGGGTATTTGTATGGTTGTGAGTATGAGTTGGGGTAAGTGCATAGTTGAGAGCAAGAAATAGGGTATGTGCAATATTGTGAGCATGAGTTAGGGTATGCGAATGATTGTGAGCATTAGTTAGGGTATGTGCATAGATGAGAGTATGAATTATGGTATGTGCAATGTGTGTTTGAGTTAAGGTACGTACATTGGTGTGAGCATGAGTTAGGGTATATGTATGGTTGTGAGCATGAGTTAGGGTATGTGCATGGTTGTGAGCATGAGTCAGGGTAGGTGTATTTTTGTGATCATGAGTTATGGTATGTGCATGATTGTGAGCATGAGTTAGGGTATGTGCATGGTTGTGAGCATGAGTAAGGGTATGTGCATGGTTGTGAGCATGAGTTAAGGTATGTGTAAGGTTGGTAGGATGAATTAGGGTATGTGTATGGTTGTGAATATGAGTTAGGGTATGTACATGGTTGTGAGCATGAGTTAGGGTATGTACATGGTTGTGAGTATGAGTTAGGGTATGTACATGGTTGTGAGCATGAGTTAGGGTATGTGCATGGATGTGAGCACGAGTAAGGGTATGTGCATGGTTGTGAGCATGATTTAGGGTATGTGCATGGTTGTGAACATGAGTTAGGGTATGTTTATGGTTGGGAGCATGAGTTAGGGTATGTGCATGGTTGTGAGCATGAGTTAGAATATGTGCATGGTTGAGAGGATGAGTTAGGGTATGTGTATGGTTGAGAGGATGAGTTAGGGTATGTGTATAGTTATGAGTATGAGTTAGGGTATGTGTTTGGTTGTGAGCATGAGTTAGGGTATGTACATAGTTGTGAGCATAAGTTAGGGTATGTGCATGGTTGTGAACATGAGTTAGAGTATGTGTATGGTTATGAGCATTAGTTAGGGTATTGCATGGTTTTTAACATGAGTTAGGTTATTTGTATGTTTGTGAGTATGAGTTGGGGTATGTGCATAGTTGAGAGCATGAGTTAGGGTATGTGCAATATTGTAAACATGATTTAAGGTATGTGAATGGTTGTGAGAATTACATAGGGTATGCACATGGTTGTGAGTTTGATTTAGGGTATGTGTATGGTTGGATGGGTTAAGGTATGTGTATGGTTGTGAGTATGAGTTAGAGTATGTACATGGTTGTGAGCATGAGTTAGGGTATGTACATGGTTGTGAGTATGAGTTAGGGTATGTATACGGTTGTGATCATGAGTTAGGGTATGTACATGGTTGTGATCATGAGTTAGGGTATGTGCATGGTTTTGAGCATGAGTAAGGGAATGTGCATGGTTGTGAGCATGAGTAAGGGTATGTGCATGGTTGTGAGCATGATTAAGGGTATGTGCATGGTTGTGAGCATGATTAAGGGTATGTGTATGTTTGGGTGGATGAGTTAGGGTATGTACATGGTTGTGAGCATGAGTTACGGTATGCACATGGTTGTGAGTATGAGTTAGGGTATGTATACGGGTGTGATCAGGAGTTAGAGTATGTACATGGTTGTGATCATGAGTTAGGGCATGTGCATGGTTGTGATCATGAGTTTGGGCATGTGCATGGTTGTGAGCATGAGTTAGGGTATGTGCATGGTTTTGAGCATGAGTAAAGGTATGTGCATGGTTTTGAGCATGAGTTAGAATATGTGCATGGTTGTGAGCATGAGTTAGGGTATGTGTATGGTTGGGAGGATGAGTTAGCGTATGTGTATGGTTGGGAGTATGAGTTAGGGTATGTACATGGTTGTGAGCATGAGTTAGGGTATGTACATGGTTGTGAGCATGAGTTAGGGTATGTATAAGGTTGTGATCATGAGTTAGGGTATGTACATGGTTGTGATCATGAGTTAGGGTATGTACATGGTTGTGATAATGAGTTAGGGTATGTATAAGGTTGTGATCATGAGTAAGGGCATGTGCATGGTTGTGAGCATGAGCTAGGGTATGTGCATTGCTGTGAGCATGAGCTAGGTTATGTGCATGGTTGTGAGCATGAGTAAGGGTATGTGCATGGTTGTGAGCACGAGTTACGGTATGTGCATAGTTGTGAAAATGAGTAAGGGTATGTGCATGCTTGTGAGCACAAGCTAGAGTATGTACATGGTTGTGAGCATGAGTTAGGGTATGTGCATGGTTGGAAGCATGAGTTAGGGTATATGCATGGTTGGGAGCACGAGTTAGGGTATGTGCATGGTTGTGAGCATGAGTTAGGTACATACATGGTTGTGAGCATGAGTTAGGGTATGTGCATGGTTGTGAGCATGAGTTAGAGTAGGTGCATGGTTGTGAGCATGTGTTAAAGAATGTGAATGGTTGTCAGCATTATCTAGGGTATGTGCATGGTTGTGAGCATGAGTTAGGGTATGTGTATGGTTGTGAGTATGAGTTGGGGTATGTGCATAGTTGAGAGCATGAGTTAGGGTATGTGCATGTTTGTGAGCATTACGTAGGGTATGTTAATGGTTGTGAGCATCAGTTAGGGTATGTGCATGGTTGTGAATATGAGTAAGGGTATGTGCATGGTTGTAAGCATGAGTTAGAATATGTGCATGGTTGTGAGCATGAGTTAGGGTATGTGTAAGGTTGGGAGGATGAGTTAGGGTATGTGTATGGTTGTGAGTATGAGTTAGGGTATGTACATGGCTGCGAGCATGAGTTAGGGTATGTAATGGTTGTGACTATGAGTTAGGGTATGTATATGGCTGTGATCATGAATTAGGGTATGTACATGGTTGTCATCATGAGTTAGGGTATGTACATGGTTGTCATCATGAGTTAGGGTATGTACATGGTTGTGAGCACAAGTAAGGGTATGTGAATGGTTGTGAGCATGAGTAAGGGTATGTGCATGGTTGTGAGCATGAGTTAGGGTATGTATATGGCTGTGATCATGAGTTAGGGTATGTACATGGTTGTGAGCATGAGTAAGGGTATGTGAATGGTTGTGAGCACGAGTATGAGTTAGGGTATGTATATGGCTGTGATCATGAGTTAGGGTATGTGCATGGTTGTGAGTATGAGTTAGAATATGTGCATGGTCGTGAGCATGACTTAGGGTATGTGCATGGTTTTGAGCATGAGTAAGGGTATGTGCATGGTTGTGAGCACGAGTAAGGGTTTGTACATGGTTGTGAGCATGAGTTCGGTATGTGTATGTTTGGGAGGATGAGTTATGGTATGTGTATGGTTGGGAGGATGAGTTAGGGTATGTACATGGTTGTGAGCATGAGTTACGGTATGTACATGGTTGTGAGTATGAGTTAGGGCAGTGTTTTTCAACCAGTGTGCCGTGGCACACTAGTGGGCCGTGAGAGATCCTCAGGTGTGCCACGGCAGACTGACAACAGTGTGACATATTTTTTAAACTTTGCTTGTTTTTTACTCCCAGTGCAGGGGTAGTTTGTAAGAGGCATGGCATAACAGCACAATACATACAGTATGTGTGTGTTTGTGTGTATGTGTGTATATATATGCTGTATTAGGCTACAATGTGTGATTTTTTTTTAAATTTTGGGATGGTGGTGTGCCACAGGATTTTTTAATGTAAAAAAGTGTGCCACGGCAAAAAAAGGTTAAAAATCAGTGAGTTAGGGTATGTTCATGGTTTTGAGCATGAGTAAGGGTATGTGCATGGTTGTGAGCACGAGTAAGGGTATGTGCATGGTTGTAAGCATGATTTAGGGTATGTGCATGGTTGTGAGCATAAGTTAGGGTATGTGTATGTTTGGGAGGATGAGTAAGGGTATGTGTATGGTTGTGAGTATGAGTTAGGGTATGTACATGGTTGTGAGCATGAGTTACGGTATGTACATGGTTGTGAGCATGAGTTAGGGTATGTATACTGGTGTGATCAGGAGTTAGGGTATGTACTTGGTTGTGATCATGAGTTAGGGCATGTGCATGGTTGTGATCATGAGTTAGGGCATGTGCATGGTTGTGAGCATGAGTAAAGGTATGTGCATGGTTGTGAGCATGAGTTAGAATATGTGCATGGTTGTGAGCATGAGTTAGGGTATGTGTATGGTTGGGAGGATGAGTTAGGATATGTGTATGGTTGGGAGTATGAGTTAGGGTATGTACATGGTTGTGAGCATGAGTTAGGGTATGTACATGGTTGTGAGTATGAGCTAGGGTATGTGCATGGTTGTGAGCATGAGCTAGGGTATGTGCATGGTTGTGAGCATGAGCTAGGGTATGTGCATGGTTCTGAGCATGAGTTAGGGTATGTTTATTTTTGGGAGCATGAGTTAGGGTATGTGCATGTTTCTGAGCATAAGTAAGGATATGTGCATGGTTGTACGCATAGGCTAGAGTATGTGCATGGTTGTGAGCATGAGTTAGGGTATGTGTATGGTTGTGAGCATCAGTTAGGGTATGTGCATGGATGAGAGCTTGAATTATGGTATGTGCAATGTTGTATGCTTGAGTTAAGGTGCGTACATTGGTGTGAGCATGAGTTAGGGTATATGTATGTTTGTGAGCATGAGTTAGGTTATATGTATGGTTATGAGCACGAGTTAGGGTATGTGTATGGTTGTGAGCATTAGTTAACATATGTGTATGGTTGTGAGCATGAAAATGAGTATATGCATGGTTGTGAGCATAACTTAGGGTATGTACATGGTTGTGAGCATGAGTTAGGGTATGTGTATGATTGTGAGCATGAGTAAGGGTATGTGCATGGTTGTGAGCATGAGTAAGGGTATGTGCATGGTTGTGAGCACGAGTAAGGGTATGTGCATGGTTGTAAGCATGATTTAGGGTATGTGCATGGTTGTGAGCATAAGTTAGGGTATGTGTATGTTTGGGAGGATGAGTAAGGGTATGTGTATGGTTGTGAGTATGAGTTAGGGTATGTACATGGTTGTGAGCATGAGTTACGGTATGTACATGGTTGTGAGCATGAGTTAGGGTATGTATACTGGTGTGATCAGGAGTTAGGGTATGTACTTGGTTGTGATCATGAGTTAGGGCATGTGCATGGTTGTGATCATGAGTTAGGGCATGTGCATGGTTGTGAGCATGAGTTAGGGTATGTGCATGGTTTTGAGCATGAGTAAAGGTATGTGCATGGTTGTGAGCATGAGTTAGAATATGTGCATGGTTGTGAGCATGAGTTAGGGTATGTGTATGGTTGGGAGGATGAGTTAGGATATGTGTATGGTTGGGAGTATGAGTTAGGGTATGTATATGGTTGTGAGCATGAGTTAGGGTATGTACATGGTTGTGAGTATGAGCTAGGGTATGTGCATGGTTGTGAGCATGAGCTAGGGTATGTGCATGGTTGTGAGCATGAGCTAGGGTATGTGCATGGTTCTGAGCATGAGTTAGGGTATGTTTATTTTTGGGAGCATGAGTTAGGGTATGTGCATGTTTCTGAGCATAAGTAAGGATATGTGCATGGTTGTACGCATAGGCTAGAGTATGTGCATGGTTGTGAGCATGAGTTAGGGTATGTGTATGGTTGTGAGCATCAGTTAGGGTATGTGCATGGATGAGAGCTTGAATTATGGTATGTGCAATGTTGTATGCTTGAGTTAAGGTGCGTACATTGGTGTGAGCATGAGTTAGGGTATATGTATGTTTGTGAGCATGAGTTAGGTTATATGTATGGTTATGAGCACGAGTTAGGGTATGTGTATGGTTGTGAGCATTAGTTAACATATGTGTATGGTTGTGAGCATGAAAATGAGTATATGCATGGTTGTGAGCATAACTTAGGGTATGTACATGGTTGTGAGCATGAGTTAGGGTATGTGTATGATTGTGAGCATGAGTTAGGGTATGTGCATGATTGTGAGCATGAGTTAGGGTATGTGCATGTTTTTGAGCATGAGTTAGGGAATGTGCATGGTTCTGAGCATGAGTTAGGGTATGTGTATAGTTGTGGGCATAAGCTAACGTATGTGTATGCTTGTGAGCATGAGTTGGGGTATATCCATGGTTTTGACCATGAGTTAAGGTATGTGCATGTTTCTAAAGATGAGTTAGGATATGTGCATGGTTGTGAGCATGAGTTAGGCAGGTGGTTGTAAGCATGATTTAAAGAATGTGAATGGTTGTGAGCATAAGTTAGGGCATGTGCATGGTTGTGAGCATGACTTAGGGTATATGCATGGTTGTGAGCATGAGTTAGGGTATATGTATGGTTGTGAGCATTAGGTAGGGTACGTGCATAGTTGTGAGCACGAGTTAGGGTATGTGCATGGTTGGGATCATGAGTTAAGGTATGTGCATGGTAGTGAGCATAAGTTAGAGTACGTGCATGGTTGTGAGTATGACTTAGGGGATATGCATGGTTGTGAGCATGAGTTAGGGTATATGTATGGTTTTGAGCATTTGGTAGGGTACGTGCATGGTTGTGATAATGAGTTAGGGTATGTGCATAGTTGTGAGCATGAGTTAGGGTATATGCAATATTGTAAGCATGAGTTAGGGTATGTGAATGGTTGTGAGCATTAGGGTATTTGCATGGTTGTGAGCATGAGTTAGGGAATGTGCATGGTTGTGGGCATGAGTTAGGGTATGTGCATGGTTGTGAGTATGAGTTAGGGTATGTGTATAGTTGTGGGCATAAACTAACGTATGTGTATGCTTGTTAGCATGAGTTGGGGTATGTGCATGGTTTTGAGCATGGGTTAAGGTATGTGCATGTTTCTGAGCATGAATTAGGATATGTGCATGGTTGTGAGCATAAGTTAGGGTATATGTATGGTTGTGAGCATTAGGTAGGGTACGTGCATAGTTGTGAGCATGAGTTAGGGTATGTGCATGGTTGGGAGCATGAGCTAGGGTATGTGCATGGTTGGGAGCATGAGTTAGGGTATGTGCATGGTTGTGAGCATGAGTTAGGGTATGTGCATGGTTGTGAGCATGAGTAACAGTATATGTATGGTTGTGAGCATGAGTTAGGGTATGTGCATGGTTGTGAGTATGAGTTAGGGTATGTACATAGTTGTGAGTATGAGTTAGGGTATGTACATAGTTGTGAGCATGAGTTAGGATATTTGTATGATTGTGAGCATTAGGTAGGGTACGTGCATGGTTGTGAGCATGAGTTGTGGTATGTGCATAGTTGAGAGCATGAGTTAAGGTTTGTGCAATATTGTAAGAATGAGTTAGGGTATGTGTATGGTTGTGAGCATTAGTTAGGGTATGGGTATGGTTGTGAGCATTAGTTAGGGTATGTGCATGGTTGTGAGAAGGAGTTAGGGTATTTATATGATTGTGAGTATGAGTTGGGGTATGTGCATAGTTGAAAGCATAAGTTAGGGTATGTGCAATATTGTAAGCGTGAATTAGGGTATGTGAATGGTTGTGAGCATTATTTAGGGTATGTGCATGGTTGTGAGCATGAGTTAGGGTATGTGCATGGTTGTGAGCATGAGCTAGGGTATGTGCATGGTTGTGATCATGAGCTAGGGTATGTGCATGGTTGTGAGCATGAATTAGGTTATTTGTATGGTTGTGAGCATGAGTTAGGGTATGGGAATGGTTAAGAGCATGAGTTACGGTGTATGCATGGTTGTGAGCATGAGATAGGGTATATGTATGGTTTTGAGCATGAGTTAGGGTAAGTGCATGGTTGTGAGCATGAGTTAAGGTCTGTGTATGGTTGTGAGCATGACTTAGGGTATGTACATGGTGGGGAACATGAGCAGTAGTTAGGGTATGTGAATGAATGTGAGCATGAGTTAGGGTATGTGCATGGTTGTGAGCATGAATTAAGGTATGTGTATAGTTGTGGGCATAAGCTAACGTATGTGTATGCTTGTTAGCATGAGTTGGGGTATTGCATGGTTTTGAGCATGGGTTAAGGTATGTGCATGTTTCTGAGCATGAGTTAGGATATGTGCATGGTTGTGAGCATGAGTTAGGGTATATGTATGGTTGTGAGCATTAGGTAGGGTACATGCATGGTTGTGAGCATGAGTTAGGGTATGTGCATGGTTGTGAGCATGAGTTAGGGTATGTGCATGGTTGGGAGCATGAGTTAGGGTATGTGCATGGTTGTGAGCATGGGTTAGGGTATGTGCATGAGTTAGGGTATGTGCATGGTTGTGAGCATGAGTTAAAGTATATGTATGGTTGTGAGCATGAGTTAGGGTATGTGCATGGTCGTGAGTATGAGTTAGGGTATGTACATAGTTGTGAGCATGAGTTAGGGTATTTGTATGATTGTGAGCATTAGGTAGGGTATGTGCATGATTGTGAGCATGAGTTGTGGTATGTGCATAGTTGAGAGCATGAGTTAATGTATGTGCAATATTGTAAGAATGAGTTAGGGTCTGTGAATGGTTGTGAGCATTAGTTAGGTTATGTGCATGGTTGTGAGCATTAGTTAGGATATGTGCATGGTTGTGAGCATGAGTTAGGGTAGGTATATGGTTGTGAACATGAGTTAGGGTATGTACAGGGTTGTGAGCATGAGTTAGGGTATGTGCATGGTTGTGAGCATGAGTTAGGGTATGTGTATGGTTGTGAGCATGTTAGGGTATGTGCATGGTTGTGAGCATGAGTTAGGGTATGTGTATGGTTGTGAGCATGTTAGGATATGTGCATGGTTGTGAGCATGAGTTAGGGTATTTGTATGATTGTGAGTATGAGTTTGGGTATGTGCATAGTTGAAAGCAAAAGTTAGGGTATGTGCAATATTGTAAGCATGTATTAGGGTATGCGAATGGTTTTGAGCACTAGTTAGGGTATGTGCATGGTTGTGAGCATGACTTAGGGTATGTACATGGTGGGGAACGTGAGCGTGAGTTAGGGTATGTGAATGAATGTGAGCATGAGTTAGGGTATGTGCATGATTGTGTGCATGAGTTAGGCTATGTGCACGGTCGTGAGCATGAGTTAGGGTATGTGTATGGTTGTGAGCATTAGTTAGGGTATGTGCATGGTTTTTAGCATTAGTTAAGTTATTTGTATGATTGTGAGTATGAGTTGGGGTATTTGTATAGTTGAGACCATGAGTTAGGGTATGTGCAATATTGTAAGCATGAGTTAGGGTATGTGAATGGTTGTGAGTAGGTGCATGGTTGTGAGCATGTGTTAAAGAATGTGAATGGTTGTCAGCATCATCTAGGGTATCTGCATGGTTGTGAGCATGAGTTAGGGTATTTGTATGGTTGTGAGTATGAGTTGGGGTATGTGCATAGTTGAGAGCATGAGTTAGGGTATGTGCATGGTTGTGAGCATCAGTTAGGGTATGTTCATGGATGAGCACCTGAATTAGAGTTGTGGGCATGAGTTAGGGTATGTACATTGTTGTGATCATGAGTTAGGGTGTATGCATGGTTGTGAGTATGAGTAAGGGTATGTGCATGGTTGTGAGCATGAGTTAGGGTGTGTTTATGGTTGGGAGCATGAGTTAGGGTATTTTCATGTTTCTGAGCATGAGTAAGGATATGTGCATGGTTGTGAGCATAGGCTAGAATATGTGCATGGTTGTGAGCATGAGTTAGGGTATTTGGTTGTGAGCATGAGTTAGGGTATGTGCATGGTTGTGAGCATGAGTTAGGGTATTTGTATGGTTGTTAGTATGAGTTGGGGTATGTGCATAGTTGTGAGCATGAGTTAGGGTATGTGCAATATTGTGAGCATGAGTTAGGGTATGTGAATAGTTGTGAGCATTAGTTAGGGTATGTGCATGGTTGTGAGTATCAGTTAGGGTATGTGCATGGACGAGAGCTTGAATTATGGTATGTGCAATGTTGTGTGCTTGAGTTAAGGTACGTACATTGGTGTGAGCATGAGTTAGGGTATATGCAAGTTTGTGAGCATGAGTTACGGTATATGTATGGTTTTGAGCATGAGTTAGGGTATGTGCATGGTTGTGTGCATTAGTTAGGATATGTGCATGGTTGTGAGCATGAGTTAGGTTATTTGTATGATTGTGAGTATGAGTTGGGGTATGTGCATAGTTGAGAGCATGAGTTAGGGTATGTGCAATATTGTAAGCATGAGTTAGGGTATGTGAATGGTTGTGAGCATTAGTTAGGGTATGTGCATGGTTGTGAGAATGAGTTAGGGTAGGTGTATGGTTGGGAGCATGAGTTAGGGTATGTGCATGGTTGTGAGCATGAGCTAGGGTATGTGCATGGTTGTGAGCATGAGTTAGGTTATTTGTATGGTTGTGAGCATGAGTAAGGGTATGTGCAATGATGTAAGCATGAGCTAGGGCTCAGAAACATGCACATACCTTAACCCATGCTCAAAACCATGCACGTATCCCAACTCATGCTAACAAGCATACACATACGTTAGCTTATGCCCACAACCATGCACATACCCTAACTCATGCTCACAACCATGCAAATACCCTAACTCATACTCACAACCATGCAAATACCCTAACTCATGCTCACAACCATGTAAATACCCTAGCTCGCGCTCACAACCATACACCTACCCTAAATCATGCTCACAACCATGCACATACCCTAATGCTCACAACTATTCACATACCCTAACTCATGCTTACAATATTGCATATACCCTAACTCATGCTCACAACTATGCACCTACCCTAACTCATTATCACAACCCTGTACATACCCTAACTCATGCTCACAACCATGCACATACCCTAACTCATGCTACCAACCATGCACATACCCTAACTCATGCTCACAACCATGAACATACCCTAACTCATGCTCACAACCATGCACGTACCCTGCCAAATGCTCACAACCATGCATATCCCCTAAGTCATACTCACAACCATGCACGTACCCTATCTTATGCTCACTACCATGCACATACCTTAGCTCATGATCCCAATGATTCACATACCCTAACTCATGCTCACAACTATGCACATACCCTAGCTCATGCTCACAACCATGCACGTACCCTAGCTCATGCTCACAACCATGCACGTACCCTAGCTCATGCTCACAACCATGCACGTACCCTAACTCATGCTCACAACCATGCAGGTACCCTACCTAATGCTCACAACCATACATATACCCTAACTCATGCTCACAACCATGCATATACCCTAAGTCATGCTCACAACCATGCACGTGCCCTAACTTATGCTCACAACCATTCACATTCTTTAACTCATGCTTACAACCACCTGCCTAACTCATGCTCACAACCATGCACATATCCTAACTCATCTTTAGAAACATGCACATACCTTAACTCATGCTCAAAACCATGGATATACCCCAACTCATGCTCACAAGCATACACATACATTAGCTTATGCCCACAACTATACACATACCCTAACTCATGCTCAGAACCATGTACATACCCTAACTCATGCTCACAACCATGCACATACCCTAACTCATGCTCACAACCATTCATATACCCTAATTCATGCTTACAATATTGCACATACCCTAACTTATGCTTTCAACTATGCACATACCCCAACTCATACTCACAATCATACAAATACCCTAACTCATGCTCACAACCATGCACATAACATAACTAATGCTCTAGACCATGCACATACCCTAACTCAACCATTCACATACCCTACTCAATATTGCACATACCTTAACTCATGCTCTCAACTATGCACATACCACAACTCATGCTCACAACCATGCACGTACCCTACCTAATGCTCACAATCATACAAATATCCTAACTCATGCTCCCAACTATGTACATACCCTAACTCATACTCACAACCATGCACATACCCTAACTCATGCTCACAACCATACATATACTGTAACTCATGCTCACAACCATGCACATACTTTAACTCATGCTCACAACCATGCACATACCCTAACTCATGCTCCCAACCATGCACATACCCTAACTCATGCTCCCAACCATGCACATACCCTAACTCATGATTACAACCATGCACGTACCCTACCTAATGCTCACAACCATACATATACCCTAACTTATGCTCACAACCATGCACATATCCTAACTCCCTAACTAAGCATTAGTTAGGGTATGTGCATAGTTTTTAGCATTAGTTAAGTTATTTGTATGATTGTGAGTATGAGTTGGTGTATTTCTATAGTTGAGACCATGAGTTAGGGTATGTGCAATATTGTAAGCATGAGTTAGGGTATGTGAATGGTTGTGAGTAGGTGCATGGTTGTGAGCATGTGTTAAAGAATGTGAATGGTTGTCAGCATCATCTAGGGTATCTGCATGGTTGTGAGCATGAGTTAGGGTATTTGTATGGTTGTGAGTATGAGTTGGGGTATGTGCATAGTTGAGAGCATGAGTTAGGGTATGTGCATGGTTGTGAGCATCAGTTAGGGTATGTTCATGGATGAGCACCTGAATTAGAGTTGTGGGCATGAGTTAGGGTATGTACATTGTTGTGATCATGAGTTAGGGTGTATGCATGGTTGTGAGTATGAGTAAGGGTATGTGCATGGTTGTGAGCATGAGTTAGGGTGTGTTTATGGTTGGGAGCATGAGTTAGGGTATTTTCATGTTTCTGAGCATGAGTAAGGATATGTGCATGGTTGTGAGCATAGGCTAGAATATGTGCATGGTTGTGAGCATGAGTTAGGGTATTTGGTTGTGAGCATGAGTTAGGGTATGTGCATGGTTGTGAGCATGAGTTAGGGTATTTGTATGGTTGTTAGTATGAGTTGGGGTATGTGCATAGTTGTGAGCATGAGTTAGGGTATGTGCAATATTGTGAGGATGAGTTAGGGTATGTGAATAGTTGTGAGCATTAGTTAGGGTATGTGCATGGTTGTGAGCATGAGTTAGGGTATGTGCATGGACGAGAGCTTGAATTATGGTATGTGCAATGTTGTGTGCTTGAGTTAAGGTACGTACATTGGTGTGAGCATGAGTTAGGGTATATGCAAGTTTGTGAGCATGAGTTACGGTATATGTATGGTTTTGAGCATGAGTTAGGGTATGTGCATGGTTGTGTGCATTAGTTAGGATATGTGCATGGTTGTGAGCATGAGTTAGGTTATTTGTATGATTGTGAGTATGAGTTGGGGTATGTGCATAGTTGAGAGCATGAGTTAGGGTATGTGCAATATTGTAAGCATGAGTTAGGGTATGTGAATGGTTGTGAGCATTAGTTAGGGTATGTGCATGGTTGTGAGAATGAGTTAGGGTAGGTGTATGGTTGGGAGCATGAGTTAGGGTATGTGCATGGTTGTGAGCATGAGCTAGGGTATGTGCATGGTTGTGAGCATGAGTTAGGTTATTTGTATGGTTGTGAGCATGAGTAAGGGTATGTGCAATGATGTAAGCATGAGCTAGGGCTCAGAAACATGCACATACCTTAACCCATGCTCAAAACCATGCACGTATCCCAACTCATGCTAACAAGCATACACATACGTTAGCTTATGCCCACAACCATGCACATACCCTAACTCATGCTCACAACCATGCAAATACCCTAACTCATACTCACAACCATGCAAATACCCTAACTCATGCTCACAACCATGTAAATACCCTAGCTCGTGCTCACAACCATACACCTACCCTAAATCATGCTCACAACCATGCACATACCCTAATGCTCACAACCATTCACATACCCTAACTCATGCTTACAATATTGCATATACCCTAACTCATGCTCACAACTATGCACCTACCCTAACTCATTATCACAACCCTGTACATACCCTAACTCATGCTCACAACCATGCACATACCCTAACTCATGCTACCAACCATGCACATACCCTAACTCATGCTCACAAACATGAACATACCCTAACTCATGCTCACAACCATGCACGTACCCTGCCAAATGCTCACAACCATGCATATCCCCTAAGTCATACTCACAACCATGCATGTACCCTATCTTATGCTCACTACCATGCACATACCTTAGCTCATGATCCCAACGATTCACATACCCTAACTCATGCTCACAACTATGCACATACCCTAGCTCATGCTCACAACCATGCACGTACCCTAGCTCATGCTCACAACCATGCACGTACCCTAGCTCATGCTCACAACCATGCACATACCCTAACTCATGCTCACAACCATGCAGGTACCCTACCTAATGCTCACAACCATACATATACCCTAACTCATGCTCACAACCATGCATATACCCTAAGTCATGCTCACAACCATGCACGTGCCCTAACTTATGCTCACAACCATTCACATTCTTTAACTCATGCTTACAACCACCTGCCTAACTCATGCTCACAACCATGCACATATCCTAACTCATCTTTAGAAACATGCGCATACCTTAACTCATGCTCAAAACCATGGATATACCCCAACTCATGCTCACAAGCATACACATACATTAGCTTATGCCCACAACTATACACATACCCTAACTCATGCTCAGAACCATGTACATACCCTAACTCATGCTCACAACCATGCACATACCCTAACTCATGCTCACAACCATTCATATACCCTAATTCATGCTTACAATATTGCACATACCCTAACTTATGCTTTCAACTATGCACATACCCCAACTCATACTCACAATCATACAAATACCCTAACTCATGCTCACAACCATGCACATAACATAACTAATGCTCAAGACCATGCACATACCCTAACTCAACCATTCACATACCCTACTCAATATTGCACATACCTTAACTCATGCTCTCAACTATGCACATACCACAACTCATGCTCACAACCATGCACGTACCCTACCTAATGCTCACAATCATACAAATATCCTAACTCATGCTCCCAACTATGTACATACCCTAACTCATACTCACAACCATGCACATACCCTAACTCATGCTCACAACCATACATATACTGTAACTCATGCTCACAACCATGCACATACTTTAACTCATGCTCACAACCATGCACATACCCTTACTCATGCTCCCAACCATGCACATACCCTAACTCATGCTCCCAACCATGCACATACCCTAACTCATGATTACAACCATGCACGTACCCTACCTAATGCTCACAACCATACATATACCCTAACTTATGCTCACAACCATGCACATATCCTAACTCCCTAACTAAGCATTAGTTAGGGTATGTGCATGGTTTTTAGCATTAGTTAAGTTATTTGTATGATTGTGAGTATGAGTTGGGGTATTTGTATAGTTGAGACCATGAGTTAGGGTATGTGCAATATTGTAAGCATGAGTTAGGGTATGTGAATGGTTGTGAGTAGGTGCATGGTTGTGAGCATGTGTTAAAGAATGTGAATGGTTGTCAGCATCATCTAGGGTATCTGCATGGTTGTGAGCATGAGTTAGGGTATTTGTATGGTTGTGAGTATGAGTTGGGGTATGTGCATAGTTGAGAGCATGAGTTAGGGTATGTGCATGGTTGTGAGCATCAGTTAGGGTATGTTCATGGATGAGCACCTGAATTAGAGTTGTGGGCATGAGTTAGGGTATGTACATTGTTGTGATCATGAGTTAGGGTGTATGCATGGTTGTGAGTATGAGTAAGGGTATGTGCATGGTTGTGAGCATGAGTTAGGGTGTGTTTATGGTTGGGAGCATGAGTTAGGGTATTTTCATGTTTCTGAGCATGAGTAAGGATATGTGCATGGTTGTGAGCATAGGCTAGAATATGTGCATGGTTGTGAGCATGAGTTAGGGTATTTGGTTGTGAGCATGAGTTAGGGTATGTGCATGGTTGTAAGCATGAGTTAGGGTATTTGTATGGTTGTTAGTATGAGTTGGGGTATGTGCATAGTTGTGAGCATGAGTTAGGGTATGTGCAATATTGTGAGCATGAGTTAGGGTATGTGAATAGTTGTGAGCATTAGTTAGGGTATGTGCATGGTTGTGAGTATCAGTTAGGGTATGTGCATGGACGAGAGCTTGAATTATGGTATGTGCAATGTTGTGTGCTTGAGTTAAGGTACGTACATTGGTGTGAGCATGAGTTAGGGTATATGCAAGTTTGTGAGCATGAGTTACGGTATATGTATGGTTTTGAGCATGAGTTAGGGTATGTGCATGGTTGTGTGCATTAGTTAGGATATGTGCATGGTTGTGAGCATGAGTTAGGTTATTTGTATGATTGTGAGTATGAGTTGGGGTATGTGCATAGTTGAGAGCATGAGTTAGGGTATGTGCAATATTGTAAGCATGAGTTAGGGTATGTGAATGGTTGTGAGCATTAGTTAGGGTATGTGCATGGTTGTGAGAATGAGTTAGGGTAGGTGTATGGTTGGGAGCATGAGTTAGGGTATGTGCATGGTTGTGAGCATGAGCTAGGGTATGTGCATGGTTGTGAGCATGAGTTAGGTTATTTGTATGGTTGTGAGCATGAGTAAGGGTATGTGCAATGATGTAAGCATGAGCTAGGGCTCAGAAACATGCACATACCTTAACCCATGCTCAAAACCATGCACGTATCCCAACTCATGCTAACAAGCATACACATACGTTAGCTTATGCCCACAACCATGCACATATCCTAACTCATGCTCACAACCATGCAAATACCCTAACTCATACTCACAACCATGCAAATACCCTAACTCATGCTCACAACCATGTAAATAACCTAGCTCGTGCTCACAACCATACACCTACCCTAAATCATGCTCACAACCATGCACATACCCTAATGCTCACAACCATTCACATACCCTAACTCATGCTTACAATATTGCATATACCCTAACTCATGCTCACAACTATGCACCTACCCTAACTCATTATCACAACCCTGTACATACCCTAACTCATGCTCACAACCATGCACATACCCTAACTCATGCTACCAACCATGCACATACCCTAACTCATGCTCACAACCATGAACATACCCTAACTCATGCTCACAACCATGCACGTACCCTGCCAAATGCTCACAACCATGCATATCCCCTAAGTCATACTCACAACCATGCATGTACCCTATCTTATGCTCACTACCATGCACATACCTTAGCTCATGATCCCAACGATTCACATACCCTAACTCATGCTCACAACTATGCACATACCCTAGCTCATGCTCACAACCATGCACGTACCCTAGCTCATGCTCACAACCATGCACGTACCCTAGCTCATGCTCACAACCATGCACGTACCCTAGCTCATGCTCACAACCATGCACGTACCCTAACTCATGCTCACAACCATGCAGGTACCCTACCTAATGCTCACAACCATACATATACCCTAACTCATGCTCACAACCATGCATATACCCTAAGTCATGCTCACAACCATGCACGTGCCCTAACTTATGCTCACAACCATTCACATTCTTTAACTCATGCTTACAACCACCTGCCTAACTCATGCTCACAACCATGCACATATCCTAACTCATCTTTAGAAACATGCGCATACCTTAACTCATGCTCAAAACCATGGATATACCCCAACTCATGCTCACAAGCATACACATACATTAGCTTATGCCCACAACTATACACATACCCTAACTCATGCTCAGAACCATGTACATACCCTAACTCATGCTCACAACCATGCACATACCCTAACTCATGCTCACAACCATTCATATACCCTAATTCATGCTTACAATATTGCCCATACCCTAACTTATGCTTTCAACTATGCACATACCCCAACTCATACTCACAATCATACAAATACCCTAACTCATGCTCACAACCATGCACATAACATAACTAATGCTCAAGACCATGCACATACCCTAACTCAACCATTCACATACCCTACTCAATATTGCACATACCTTAACTCATGCTCTCAACTATGCACATACCACAACTCATGCTCACAACCATGCACGTACCCTACCTAATGCTCACAATCATACAAATATCCTAACTCATGCTCCCAACCATGCACATACCCTAACTCATACTCACAACCATGCACATACCCTAACTCATGCTCACAACCATACATATACTGTAACTCATGCTCACAACCATGCACATACTTTAACTCATGCTCACAACCATGCACATACCCTAACTCATGCTCCCAACCATGCACATACCCTAACTCATGCTCCCAACCATGCACATACCCTAACTCATGATTACAACCATGCACGTACCCTACCTAATGCTCACAACCATACATATACCCTAACTTATGCTCACAACCATGCACATATCCTAACTCCCTAACTAAGCATTAGTTAGGGTATGTGCATGGTTTTTAGCATTAGTTAAGTTATTTGTATGATTGTGAGTATGAGTTGGGGTATTTGTATAGTTGAGACCATGAGTTAGGGTATGTGCAATATTGTAAGCATGAGTTAGGGTATGTGAATGGTTGTGAGTAGGTGCATGGTTGTGAGCATGTGTTAAAGAATGTGAATGGTTGTCAGCATCATCTAGGGTATCTGCATGGTTGTGAGCATGAGTTAGGGTATTTGTATGGTTGTGAGTATGAGTTGGGGTATGTGCATAGTTGAGAGCATGAGTTAGGGTATGTGCATGGTTGTGAGCATCAGTTAGGGTATGTTCATGGATGAGCACCTGAATTAGAGTTGTGGGCATGAGTTAGGGTATGTACATTGTTGTGATCATGAGTTAGGGTGTATGCATGGTTGTGAGTATGAGTAAGGGTATGTGCATGGTTGTGAGCATGAGTTAGGGTGTGTTTATGGTTGGGAGCATGAGTTAGGGTATTTTCATGTTTCTGAGCATGAGTAAGGATATGTGCATGGTTGTGAGCATAGGCTAGAATATGTGCATGGTTGTGAGCATGAGTTAGGGTATTTGGTTGTGAGCATGAGTTAGGGTATGTGCATGGTTGTAAGCATGAGTTAGGGTATTTGTATGGTTGTTAGTATGAGTTGGGGTATGTGCATAGTTGTGAGCATGAGTTAGGGTATGTGCAATATTGTGAGCATGAGTTAGGGTATGTGAATAGTTGTGAGCATTAGTTAGGGTATGTGCATGGTTGTGAGTATCAGTTAGGGTATGTGCATGGACGAGAGCTTGAATTATGGTATGTGCAATGTTGTGTGCTTGAGTTAAGGTACGTACATTGGTGTGAGCATGAGTTAGGGTATATGCAAGTTTGTGAGCATGAGTTACGGTATATGTATGGTTTTGAGCATGAGTTAGGGTATGTGCATGGTTGTGTGCATTAGTTAGGATATGTGCATGGTTGTGAGCATGAGTTAGGTTATTTGTATGATTGTGAGTATGAGTTGGGGTATGTGCATAGTTGAGAGCATGAGTTAGGGTATGTGCAATATTGTAAGCATGAGTTAGGGTATGTGAATGGTTGTGAGCATGAGTTAGGGTATGTGCATGGTTGTGAGAATGAGTTAGGGTAGGTGTATGGTTGGGAGCATGAGTTAGGGTATGTGCATGGTTGTGAGCATGAGCTAGGGTATGTGCATGGTTGTGAGCATGAGTTAGGTTATTTGTATGGTTGTGAGCATGAGTAAGGGTATGTGCAATGATGTAAGCATGAGCTAGGGCTCAGAAACATGCACATACCTTAACCCATGCTCAAAACCATGCACGTATCCCAACTCATGCTAACAAGCATACACATACGTTAGCTTATGCCCACAACCATGCACATACCCTAACTCATGCTCACAACCATGCAAATACCCTAACTCATACTCAAAACCATGCAAATACCCTAACTCATGCTCACAACCATGTAAATACCCTAGCTCGTGCTCACAACCATACACCTACCCTAAATCATGCTCACAACCATGCACATACCCTAATGCTCACAACCATTCACATACCCTAACTCATGCTTACAATATTGCATATACCCTAACTCATGCTCACAACTATGCACCTACCCTAACTCATTATCACAACCCTGTACATACCCTAACTCATGCTCACAACCATGCACATACCCTAACTCATGCTACCAACCATGCACATACCCTAACTCATGCTCACAACCATGAACATACCCTAACTCATGCTCACAACCATGCACGTACCCTGCCAAATGCTCACAACCATGCATATCCCCTAAGTTATACTCACAACCATGCACGTACCCTATCTTATGCTCACTACCATGCACATACCTTAGCTCATGATCCCAACCATTCACATACCCTAACTCATGCTCACAACTATGCACATACCCTAGCTCATGCTCACAACCATGCACGTACCCTAGCTCATGCTCACAACCATGCACGTACCCTAACTCATGCTCGCAACCATGCAGGTACCCTACCTAATGCTCACAACCATACATATACCCTAACTCATGCTCACAACCATGCATATACCCTAAGTCATGCTCACAACCATGCACGTGCCCTAACTTATGCTCACAACCATTCACATTCTTTAACTCATGCTTACAACCACCTGGCTAACTCATGCTCACAACCATGCACATATCCTAACTCATCTTTAGAAACATGCACATACCTTAACTCATGCTCAAAACCATGGATATACCCCAACTCATGCTCACAAGCATACACATACATTAGCTTATGCCCACAACTATACACATACCCTAACTCATGCTCAGAACCATGTACATACCCTAACTCATGCTCACAACCATGCACATACCCTAACTCATGCTCACAACCATTCACATACCCTAATTCATGCTTACAATATTGCACATACCCTAACTTATGCTTTCAACTATGCACATACCCCAACTCATACTCACAATCATACAAATACCCTAACTCATGCCCACAACCATGCACATAACATAACTAATGCTCAAGACCATGCACATACCCTAACTCATGCTTTCAACTATGCACATACCCCAACTCATACTCACAATCCTATAAATACCCTAACTCATTCTCACAACCATACACATACCCTAACTAATGCTCACAACCATGCACATACCCTAACTCATGCTCACAACCCTGTACATACCCTAACTCATGCTCACAACCATACACCTACCCTAACTCATGCTCACAACCATGCACATATCCTAACTAATGCTCACAACCATTCACATACCCTAACTCAACCATTCACATACCCTACTCAATATTGCACATACCTTAACTCATGCTCTCAACTATGCACATACCACAACTCATGCTCACAACCATGCACGTACCCTACCTAATGCTCACAATCATACAAATATCCTAACTCATGCTCCCAACTATGTACATACCCTAACTCATACTCACAACCATGCACATACCCTAACTCATGCTCACAACCATACATATACTGTAACTCATGCTCACAACCATGCACATACTTTAACTCATGCTCACAACCATGCACATACCCTAACTCATGCTCCCAACCATGCACATACCCTAACTCATGCTCCCAACCATGCACATACCCTAACTCATGATTACAACCATGCACGTACCCTACCTAATGCTCACAACCATACATATACCCTAACTTATGCTCACAACCATGCACATACCTTAACCCATGCTCAGAAACATGCACATACCTTAACTCATGCTCAGAAACATGCACATACCTTAACCCACGCTCAGAAACATGCACATACCTTAACCCATGCTCAGAAACATGCACATACCTTAACCCATGCTCAAAACCATGCACATATCCCAACTCATGCTATCAAGCATACACATACGTTAGCTTATGCCCAAACCATGCACATACATTAACTCATGCTCACAACCATGCACATTCCCTAACTCATGCTCACAACCATGCACATTCCCTCACTCATAACAACCATACAAATAACCTAATTCTAGGGTATGTACATGGTTGTGATCATGAGTTAGGTTATGTGCATGAGTTAGGGTATGTGCATGGTTGTGAGCATGAGTTACAGTATATGTATGTTTGTGAGCATGAGTTAGGGTATGTGCATGGTTGAAAATATGAGTTAGGGTATGTACATAGTTGTGAGCATGAGTTAGGGTATTTGTATGATTGTGAGCATTAGGTAGGGTATGTGCATGGTTGTGAGCATGAGTCGTGGTATGTGCATAGTTGAGAGAATGAGTTAAGGTATGTGCAATATTGTAAGAATGAGTTAGGGTATGTGAATGGTTGTGAGCATTAGTTAGGTTATGTGCATGGTTGTGAGCATTAGTTAGGATATGTGCATGGTTGTGAGCATGAGTTAGGGTAGGTATATGGTTGTGAGCATGAGTTAGGGTATGTACAGGGTTGTGAGCATGAGTTAGGGTATGTGCATGGTTGTGAGCATGAGTTAGGGTATGTGTATGGTTGTGAGCATGAGTTAGGGTATGTGCATGGTTGGGAGCATGAGTTATGGTATGTGCATGGTTGGGAGCATGAGTTAGGATATGTGCATGGTTGTGAGCATGAGTTAGGGTATATGTATGGTTGTGAGCATTAGGTAGGGTATGTGCATGGTTGTGAGCATGAGTTAGGGTATGTGCATGGTTGTGAGCATGAGTTAGGGTATGTGCATGGTTGGGAGCATGAGTTATGGTTAGGGTATGTGTATGGTTGTGAGCATTAGTTAGGGTATGTGCATGGTTGTGAGCATGAGTTAGGGTATTTATATGATTGTGAGTATGAGTTGGGGTATGTGCATAGTTGAAAGCATGAGTTAGGGTATGTGCATGATCTTGAGCATTAGTTATGGTATGTGCATGGTTGTGAGCATGAGTTAGGGTATTTGTATGATTGTGAGTATGAGTTGGGGTATGTGCATAGTTAGAAAAAAAGGATTCTAAGGTGCGCTAAGACAAAGTGAGATTAACAAACTCCCCCTAAATGACAATATCCCTAAAATTGTCACAAAGTATAAATATATGAAGAAAGGGGTAAAAGGGAAGCGCTAAAACAAAGCTAAAGGTAATCTCTCACTTAATATATATACACAGTTTATTAAAACATATATAATTCACATAAAAGGGACGTCTCCCCAAATATTGTTATGACAGTGTCATTTGGGGAGACGTCCCTTTTATGTGAATTATATATGTTTTAATAAACTGTGTATATATATTAAGTGAGAGATTACCTTTAGCTTTGTTTTAGCGCTTCCCTTTTACCCCTTTCTTCGTATGTGCATAGTTGAAAGCATAAGTTAGGGTATGTGCAATATTGTAAGCATGTATTAGCGTATGCGAATGGTTGTGAGCACTAGTTAGGGTATGTGCATGGTTGTGAGCATGACTTAGGGTATGTACATGGTGGGGAACGTGAGCATGAGTTAGGGTATGTGAATGAATGTGAGCATGAGTTAGGGTATGTGCATGGTTGTGAGCATGAGTTAGGGTATGTGCATGGTTGTGAGCATGAGTTAGGGAATGTGCATGGTTGTGAGCATGAGTTAGGGAATGTGCATGTTTCTGAGCATGAGTTAGGATATTTGTATGGTTGTGAGCATGAGTTAGGGAATGTGCATGGTTGTGAGCATGAGTTAGGGTATGTGCATGGTTGTGAGCATGAGTTAGGGTATGTGTATAGTTAGCATAAGCTAACGTATGTGTATGCTTGTTAGCATGAGCTGGGGTATATGTGCATGGTTTTGAGCATGGGTTAAGGTATGCGCATGTTTCTGAGCATGAGTTAGGATATGTGCATGGTTGTGAGCATGAGTTAGGGTATATGTATGGTTGTGAGCATTAGGTAGGGTATGTGCATGGTTGTGAGCATGAGTTAGGGTATGTGCATGGTTGTGAGCATGAGTTAGGGTATGT
The DNA here is from genome assembly GCF_027579735.1 of Bombina bombina. Classification (NCBI taxonomy): domain Eukaryota; kingdom Metazoa; phylum Chordata; class Amphibia; order Anura; family Bombinatoridae; genus Bombina; species Bombina bombina. The sequence goes on along the minus strand of NC_069510.1, from coordinate 24,390,044 downwards.
GCATGGTTGGGAGCATGAGTTATGGTATGGGTATGTGTATGGTTGTGAGCATGAGTTAGGGTATGTGCATGGTTGGGAGCATGAGTTATGGTATGTGCATGGTTGTGAGCATGAGTTAGGATATGTGCATGGTTGTGAGCATGAGTTAGGATATGTGCATGGTTGTGAGCATGAGTTAGGGTATATGTAGGTTGCGAGCATTAGGTAGGGTATGTGCATGGTTGTGAGCATGAGTTAGGGTATGTGCATGGTTGTGAGCATGAGTTAGGGTATGTGCATGGTTGGGAGCATGAGTTATGGTATGTGCATGGTTGTGAGCATGAGTTAGGTTATGTGCATGGTTGTGAGCATGAGTTAGGATATGTGCATGGTTGTGAGCATGAGTTATAGTATATGTATGGTTGTGAGCATGAGTTAGGGTATGTGCTTGGTTGTGAGTATGAGTTAGGGTATGTACATAGTGTTGAGCATGAGTTAGGGTATTTGTATGATTGTGAGCATTAGGTAGGGTACGTGCATGGTTGTGAGCATGAGTTGTGGTATGTGCATAGTTGAGAGCTTGAGTTAAGGTATGTGCAATATTGTAAGAATGAGTTAGGGTATGTGAATGGTTGTGAGCATTAGTTAGGATATGTGCATGGTTGTGAGCATTAGTTAGGATATGTGCATGGTTGTGAGCATGAGTTAGGGTAGGTATATGGTTGTGAGCATGAGTTAGGGTATGTACAGGGTTGTGAGCATGAGTTAGGGTATGTGCATGGTTGTGAGCATGTTAGTGTGTGTGCATGGTTGTGAGCATGAGTTAGGGTATAAGTATGGTTGTGAGCATGAGTTAGGGTATGTGCATGGTTGTGAGCATAAGTTAGGGTATTTATATGATTGTGAGTATGAGTTGGGGTATGTGCATAGTTGAAAGCATGAGTTAGGGTATGTGCATGGTCTTTAACATTAGTTATGGTATGTGCATGGTTGTAAGGATGAGTTAGGGTATTTGTATGATTGTGAGTATGAGTTGGGGTATGTGTATAGTTGAAATCATAAGTTAGGGTATGTGCAATATTGTGAGCATGAGTTAGGATATGTGTATAGTTGTGGGCATAAGCTAACGTATGTGTATGCTTGTTAGCATGAGTTAGGGTATGTGCATGGTTGTGAGCATGGGTTAGGGTATGTGCATGGTTGTGAGCATGAGTTAGGGAATGTGCATGGTTGTGAGCATGAGTTAGGGAATGTGCATGGTTGTGAGCATGAGTTAACATATGTGTATGGTTGTGAGCATAAGCTTACGTATGTGTATGCTTGTGAGCATGAGTTGGGATATGTGCATGGTTTTGAGCATGAGTTAATGTATGTACATGTTTCTGAGTATGATTTAGGATATGTGCATGGTTGTGAGCATGAGTTAGGGTATGTGCATGGTTGTGAGCATGAGTTAGGGAATGTGCATGGTTGTGAGCATGAGTTAGGATATGTGTATGGTTGTGAGCATGAGTTAGGCAGGTGGTTGTGAGCATGATTTAAAGAATGTGAATGGTTGTGTGCATGAGTTAGTGTATGGGCATGGTTGTGACCATCAGGGTACGTGTATAGTTGTGAGCATGAGTTAGGATATGTGCATGTTTCTGAGCATGAGTAAGGGTAAGTGCATGGTAGTGAGCATAAGTTAGAGTACATGCATGGTTGTGAGTATGAGTTAGGGAATATGCATGGTTGTGAGCATGAGTTAGGGAATATGCATGGTTGTGAGCATGATTAAGGGTATGTGTATGGTTGTGAGCATGAGTTAGGGTATGTGCATGGTTGTGAGCATGAGTAAGGGTATGTGTATGGTTGTGAGCATGAGTTAGGGTATGTGTATGGTTGTGAGCATTAGGTAGGGTACGTGCATGGTTGTGAGGATGATTTAGGGTATGTGTATGCTTGGGAGCATGAGTTAGGGTATGTACAGGTTTGTGAGCATGAGTTAGGGTATGTGCATGGATGGGAGCATGAGATAGGGTATGTGCATGGTTGGGAGCATGAGATAGGGTATGTGCATGGTTGGGAGCATGAATTAGGGTATGTGCACAGTTGGGAGCATGAGTCAGGGTATGTGCATGGTTGTGAGAATGAGTTAGGGTATGTGCAGGGTTGTGAGAATGAGTTAGGGTATGTGCAGGGTTGTGAGAATGAGTTAGGGTATGTGCAGGGTTGTGAGAATGAGTTAGGGTATGTGCATAGTTGTGAGTATGAGTTAGGGTATGTGCATGGTTGTGAGCATGAGTTATGGCATGTGCATGGTTGTGAGCATGAGTTAGGGTATGTGTATGGTTGTGAGCATTAGGTAGGGTACGTGCATAGTTGTGAGGATGATTTAGGGTATATGCATGCTTGGGAGCATGAGTTAGGGCATGTACAGTGTTGTGAGCATGAGTTAGGGTATGTGCATGGATGGGAGCATGAGATAGGGTATGTGCATGGTTGGGAGCATGAGATAGGGTATGTGCATGTTTGGGAGCATGAATTAGGGTATGTGCACAGTTGGGAGCATGAGTTAGGGTATGTGCATGGTTGTGAGAATGAGTTAGGGTATGTGCAGGGTTGTGAGAATGAGTTAGGGTATGTGCATAGTTGTGAGCATGAGTTAGAGTATGTGCATGGTTGTGAGCATGAGTTATGGCATGTGCATGGTTGTGAGCATGAGTTAGGGTATGTGCATGGTTGGGAGCATGAGTTAGGCAGGTGGTTGGGAGCATGAGTTAAAGAATGTGAATGGTTGTGAGCATGAGTTAAAGAATGTGAATGGTTGTGAGCATGAGTTAGGGTATAGGCATGGTTGTGACCATCAGGGTACGTGTATAGTTGTGAGCATGAGTTAAAATATGTGTATGGTTGTGAGCATGAGTTAAGGTATATGTATGGTTGTGAGCATGAGTTAGGATATGTGCATGGTTGTGAGCATGAGTTAGGGTATGTGTATGGTTGTTAGCATGAGTTAGGATATGTGCATGGATGTGAGCATGAGTTAGGGTATGTGCAAGTTTCTGAGCATGAGTTAGTATATGTGCATGGTTGTGAGCATGAGTTAGGGTATGTGAATGGTTGTGAGCATGAGTTAGGAGATGTGCATGGTTGTGAGCATGAGTTAGGAAATGTGCATGGTTGTGAGCATGAGTTAGGAGATGTGCATGGTTGTGAGCATGAGTTAGGGTATGTGTATGGTTGTGAGCATGAGTTAGGGTATGTGTATGGTTGTGAGCATGAGTTAGGGTATGTGCATGGTTGTGAGCATGAGTTAGGGTATGTGCATGGTTGTGAGCATGAGTTAGGGTATGTGCATGGTTGTGAGCATGAGTTAGGGTATGCGTATGGTTGTGAGCATGAGTTAGGATATGTGCATGGTTGTGAGCATGAGTTAGGATATGTGCATGGTTGTGAGCATGAGTTAGGGTATGTGTATGGTTGAACTTGTGAGCATGAGTTAGGATATGTGTATGGTTCTGAGCATGAGTAAGGGTATGTGCATATTAGAGAGAGAGGCATTTTAAAGAGAAGATGGTTCCCTGAGCTGTAGTAGATAACCCACATCACTTAGTTACCTGCAGAAATAAGGGATTCAGTTACATGGATTTTGGTATATAATGTTAATCACTGCTGGATTCCATTACTTCTTGCACGCTCCTTGATCTGAAGAAGAATAGAAACATCATCTGTAATTTTATATATCACACTAGCCAACTGCCCTGTTCATGGAATTTGTAAAACAGATGAAACAATGATGTTCTCTATCTTGTCCCAAAAACATTCCTTAGCTTTGTGGTCAACTTTTTTCACCCTCAGTTGTTCGAGTCTAGCACCCAACTGCAGAGAGAAAAAAGTCCTTGTGTATAAAATAAGGGTTTGGGTAGGATAAAGAGTGTAATGATTACAATATATCTACTGAAAAATATTTTATTTGCTGTATAAATTAAACTAAATGGGTTCAGTGCATCCATCTAACTAAGTTAGGTTAGACTTAATCAATAGTAATCATAACTGGGACCAAGTTTAGGGAGAATCTTTATGAACCTTGTATAAGTCCAGACACTCTGTTCAGAGAGGCTTATCATCTCTCCTCTGTTTCTCATACTACACTAAATAAATCTTGAACTGCCTTGATGCACTGCTGCAACTACAAACCATGTGACCAGCTACTCCAAACCTTATGTCTCTGCACCCTGAACCTGTAGTCTTTAAGCTCTTCAGAGCAGGGCCCTCTTCCTCCTTTACTAGTTTTAAGTCTCTTATGTGTTTGTATCACATCACAAATCTTTGTCATTATATACGCCTATCTCTGTATCCAGGACTATGGAATTTTGTGGCACTAACCAAAAAAATGATAACAACAACAGTAATAATAATTATGAACAGGAACATCATGTTAATCTAATATCCCTGGTTTCATATTATACTGCACTAATTGCTGCGATAAATGCTAATCACTCACTAGGGACATCACCCCATGTTAGCACAGTATGTATTGGGTACATGTAAAGCACGGCTAATCACCCGTAAGGGTCTCAAGGCGCTGCTCATTTTATCGACCTCGGAAGGATGAAAGGCTGAGTGGACCTTGCCGGGGATCAAACCTGTAACCTTTGGGTCGCTACAGAGCTCAGCCACAGTGCCTTAGCATGCTGAGCTATCTGTCCGGCTTGAGTAGCGGTTTGAACAGGTAGAGCCTTTAGAGCAAAGTTAATGAGGTTTGCCACCCAGACAGTATATTTAAGGCTAAAGCTAATATATGTAATATACATTAATTGCAAAAAACAAAATGTATGCATTCCTGATAAATTATTTTCTTTCCTGGCATGGAGAGTCTACAAATTAATTAATTACTGTTGGGAATTCAACACCTGGCCACCAAGATGAAGCAAATACACCCCAGCCAAAGCATTAAGTATCCCTCCCATTTCCCATACTCCCCCAGTCATTCAGCCGAGGAAATAAGGAGAAGTAGGAGAAACACTAGGGTATAGAGGTGTCATAAGATCAGGAAAAATGCCACCTTAGAAAACACAGGGTGGGTTCATGGACTCTTCATGCCAGGAAAGAAAATAATTTATCAGGTAAGCATAAATGTTGTTTTCTTTCCAATGGCATGGAGAGTCCACAAATTCATTCATTACTGTTGGGAATCCAATAACCAAGCTAGAGAGGACACCGAATGAACAGGGAGGGGAAAAAGGCAGGCAGACCTAAACCGAAGGCAATACCGCTTGAAGCACTTTTCTCCCAAAGGAAGCCTCAGCTGAGACAAAAACATTGAACTTGTAAAATTTTAAAAAAGTATGCAAAGAAGACCAGGTAGCCGTCTTACAGATTTGTTCCATATATGCTTCATTCTTAAACACCCAAGAAGAGGACACAGCATGGGTAGAATGAGCCGTAATCCTCTCAGGAGGATGCTGATCAACTTTCTCATAAGCCAAACAAATGACCTACCTCAGCCAAAAGGAAAGAGTAGTCATAGTAGCTTTTTGACACTTGCGCTTACCAGTGTACACAACAAACAAGGAAGTAGATTGTCTAAAGTCCTTGGTAGAATTAAGATAGAACTTCAAAGCATGCACCACATACAGGTTGTGCAACAGATGCTTCTTCCGGGAAGAATAATTAGGACAAAAGGAAGGAACTACGATTTCTTGATTGATATTGCAGTCAGAGACCACCTAGGAAGAAAACCCAATTTTGTATGTAATACAGACTTATCCACATGGAAAACCAGATAAGGGAGATCACACTGTAAGGCCGATAATTCTGAAACTCTACAAGCAGAAAAAATAGCCAACAAAAACAAAACTTTCCAAGATAAAATTTTAATACAAACAGAATGCATAGGCTCAAATGGAGCCTTTTGAAGAACACGAAGAACAAGAAGGAGCAACAGCTTTAAACATTGGCCTGATTCTAACCAGGGCCTAAACAAAGGACTGAAAGTCTGGAAGATTAGCTAACATTTTGAGTAGCAAGACAGAAAGGGCAGAAATCTGACCCTTGAGAGAACTAGCCAGATAAACCTTTCTCCAAACCCTCTTGGAGAAACAACAGAATCCGAGGAACTCTCGCCTTGTGCCAAAGGAAACCTCAAGTCTTGCACAAGGTTAGGTAGGTGCGCCACACACCTGAAGAATGTGACACCTCCTTCATAGCCAGGCAGCTACTTGTTCCTCCCTGACGATTGATATAAGCCACAGACATTATGTTGTCCAATTGGAATCTGATAAACCAGACAGATTGAAGATGAGGCCACACCATCAGAGCACTGAAGATAGTTCTTTATTCCAGAATGTTGATGGGGAGCCTCCTCAAGAGACCAGATTCCCTGCACCTTCAGGGGACCACAGACCGCACCCCAGCCCAAAAGGCTGGCATCTGTAGGCACAATCTCCCGCAATAGTTTAAAAAAGCACATGCCTTGAGAATTATGGTCCGGATAGAGCCACTAGGAGAGAGATTCTATCATGTGACTGTCAGTTGAGACAGGTCGGTATAATCGTTGTTACATTGTCTGAGCATATATAGTTGGAGAGGTTGCAGATGAAACCGAGCAAAAAGGAATAATGTCCATGGCAGCAACCATGAGACCAGCTACTTCCATACATTACACCACTGATGGTCGAGGATTAGACTGAAGAGATAGACAAGCCGAGGAGAGTCTGGCTCCCCTTAGATACATCAAGAAAATTTTCATGGAAAATGAATATATGATCGTTCCCAGAAAACACACCCTGGTGCTGGGAACCAGGGAACTCTTGACTAGGTTTATTTTCCACCCATGGTCTCGAAGGAGAGACAAAAGAGAGTGCCCATGTGAGACCCTGCTAAATGAAAAGAATGCCAGGTAAGAGGCAATAGCGATTCCTCTCATCCTTGCCAAAGCCAGGAGGGCTCCTTGTACCTTTGTAAAAATCCTTGGAGTCATGGCTAGACCAAAAGGAAGGGCTACAAATTAGAAATGTTTGTCCAGAAAGGCAAACCAAATAAACTGAAAATGGTCCCTGTGGATCAGGACATGCAGGTATGCATTCTTCAAATCATAGTATTGTGGTTATGAATTGACCCTCTTGGACCAAAGGAAGAATTGATCTGATTGTCTCCATCTTGAAGGATGGAACTCTGAGAAACTTGTTGAGACACTTAAGGTCAAGAATTGGATGGAACGTTCCCTCTTTTTTGGGGACCATGAAAAGGTTTGAATAAAACCCTAGACCCTGCTCTGAGGGAGGAACCGGGACGATCACTCAGAGAGAAGAGATACTTGAACCCTATCTTGTACCACTGGGAGACAATGTTCACAACCCATGGATCTGGAAAGTCGCAAATCCAAGCATCCTAAAAAGATGATAGTCTGCCCCCTACTTGATACGGTCCTGGATCAGGGGCCGTCCCTTCATGCCGACTTATTATCTGAGGAGGAATTCTTGGACTGCTTTCAGGTACTTTTGGGCTTAGGCCTCTGTCCCTTGGATGTATGAAAGGAGCAAAAATTTCCAGACTGACGACCTTTGGACCTAGCCTTCTTATCCTGTGGAAGGAAGGCACCCTTCCCACCAGTCACTGTGGAAATGATTGAATCTAAGTTGGGCCCAAATAAGGACTTCCCCTTGAAAGGTAAGGAGAGAAGTCTAGACTTGGATACCATATCCGCCAACCAGGACTTTAGCCACGAGTCCCATTGCGAAAGGACTGCAAAGCTAGATGACTTAGCACACAGGCAAAAGACCTGCATGTTAGCATCACAAATAAAAGAATTTACCATTTTGAGAGCCCTTATATGATCATGGATCTCCTCAAGTGGAGTCTCAACCAGAATCACCTCCGCTAAGGAGTCACACTAGTAAGTCACTGCTCCAGCAACCACTGCTATGCTCGTAGCTGGTTGAAAACAAAGGCCAAGCTGATGAAAAATTCTCCTTAGGTAACTTTCCATCTTTCTATACATTGTATCCCTAAAGGAGGTACTATCCTCCAGAGGAATAGTAGTACACTTGGCCAGGGTGGAAATAGCTTGCTGTTGTTTTTATGTGTTATAAGAATTTTTAAATAAAATAGATTGTATAAAACATAAATTAGATTGGTATCATCATTTCCTAGCTTTTTTTAGCGCTGCTAAATAAACCCCATTTTTTCTTCAGGGTGGAAATAGCGCCATCCACCTTGAGAACTCAATAATTCCAGATTAGAGTCAGGGACCCGAAACATCCTTTTAAAATTAGGGGACAAATCAGATTCTCCCACTCCTTAGAAAAAATGTCCGCCATGCAGGCTGGAACAGGAAAAACCTCAGAAGCTCTGGATTTAACATCAAAAACCCTGTCCAGTTTTGGTATCTTAGGTTCCTCCGATGGTTTCAGATCAGGAACATCTAAAGTTTATAATACCTCCTTAAAGGGACATTATACACCCAATTTTTTTTATCTGTTTTGGATTTAGTGTGTTGCGAACATGTAGTGTATAATTTATGAGCATTTGAAACATAATGTATTATTTTTTTCTAGATGATCGCTCAATGCTTTTCTCAGAATACGTTCGGCCGCTCTGACTATGCGCACTTCCGCAATTACTGAATGCAGAGCGCATGCGTGCCATTAGTGGTTAAGCCAGCTCTCATTCAGCATGGGATTGTGGTGCTCCTATGCGCGCTGCCATGATCCCATGCTTGTCATTGGTGATAATGTCAGCTCTACTGTGAGGAGCGAAGCAAAATGCTCCTCACAGTAGAGCTGTCATAAGAAATCGTTTATTTTGAAGTGATTGCCAACTGTTAGTTAATGTCTGCTGCTGTGGAGATGACAGATAGATAAAAACAGCTACAGTTTTAAAATCAGAGTCACATTGTTTTCGAAAAATACACAAAACATTATGCCAAACATCACAGACAAAATTGACCAAAATACCAGAGTCCACTTTCTCTGTGCACATAACCACTGTCACTCCAAATTTTAAACTAATTCACAAATTTTCGGCTTTTACAAATATAGCCGGATATTACTCCACAGGCATTTTTACAATAGTTGAGATCTAGGCCAATTGAAAAACTCCTGAGCGCATCAGTCTTGAATTAAATGTGTGTTCAGAATAGGGAAGATTCACTAATAATTTAAATATTCAACATTATTGGTCGATAGTTGCTGCGTAGGCGTAAACATACTCTTAGTTAACTCTGCCCTTCTCTGAAGGCGGAGCATTACGCCGTCGGACAAACAATGAAACTGTAAGTGTAAATTTAAAATTTAACAAGAATTTAATTATAGATTTATCTTACGTTGGGACATATATACTAAATAATAGTACATATATACATTAACTGGTAAAAATTATTTGCATAATGGTCCTTTAAGTAAAATATGAAGGTGTTCAAGTTTGAATCTAAAGTTAATCTCCTCAGACTTCGCTGATTTCTCCGTAGCAGAGGCAGAATCCAAAATCTCACCCTCAGAAGCTTCAGAGGAATGTTCATCTTTAGAGTGACGGGAGAGACTGTCCAATGCAGACTGAATATGAGAAGATATACTGGATTTAGAGGAAACATCTGTAACTGTGCAGCAAAATCCCCTGGTAAAAAAATCCCTCAGAGGAAGATTGTGTAGAACTGCAGGGTACTGCCGTGAAATCTTAAGGGAGGGGAAAGATGAGGCGTGTACTGAACAACAGAGAGCCAAGCGGTAGAGGGCTCTGAGGGGTTAACTACACCAGACAAAGATGTCTGTAATCTGTGTCCTTTGGACTTGGCTTGTAAAACACAGGAAACACATATAGAACAAAATTGTGTAGTGGGACAATCTGATCCTCACAGTAAAGACATTTATTTGCCATAAACAATGATGTGAGGAATCCTCCATGTTAACAATACTGTCTCCCTCCATAGCAAAGGAAAGAATGCCCAACAGAAAGAAAAACAGTACAAAAAAACTTTTCTTTATTAAAAGCAATAAATGGCACCTCTAGTGTGCCCTAGTTATGGCCAGGGCACTCACCACCTCCAGAGTAGAAACACAAACCCAAAGTATCCAGCACCTGGGAAAATGCAGCAGGTGTGCCAGCTGTAAGGGTAATGCACAAGCCCCAAACAAATCAACCAAAAATAGGAATAGCAGTACCACCAATTACTTCAAAAGAGTTTATTCAGCCAGACAAAAAAAAATCAACCATGTTTCGGACACAAGTCCTTAATCATGTATGACTATACCTGAAATGACATCACCTCTAAATACCCATCTAAACCTGAAATCACATATATACTGCCACTTAGTGAACTCTATACAGTTCTCAAGTATATTATACACATAGATCATAAATAAGAATTTTCTATAAAGACAGATAAAGACCTCCTAGTAAATAATATCTGTATTCACATTAATATAAACCAGTCAAGCTCCTTATTCATACCCCCAGGGATCATAGTCCCAAGTTTACAGATTAAAAAACTCACTTTTTTTAAGGAGTTTAACACAATCTCCTCCCCTCATAGGACATTTTACCTATTCTAGAATTTGAAATCTAAATGGACTCAGATTATGTCCAGCAGACAAAACAATGATATGCAACTGGTGCATCGTTTTTTTGTCCTGTTGTTACTTTTATGCTGGTTAATACTTTCTCAGACTGTACTGGTGGTCTCGCCTACATACCCCAGGCCACATGGGCATTTAATAAGATAAACAACATAATCTCTGTTACAGGTGTAATACTCTTTAATCTCATATTTTATACCTATACTAGGGTGAGTAAATGTAGAGCCCCTAATCAAACTGTAGCAGTTTGAGCAATTCAGGCAAGGGAAAAAGCCCAAATTATTTTTGCCAATAAAACCCTGAACTAAAGATCTAGAGGGACCAATGTCCGCTCGTACCAACTCATCCCATAAATTCCTGCCCCTTTTATAGACAGGCATGGGAAAATCTTTAAATTCCTTCACTTTAGGATTAGAGGTGTGTAATACATGCCAATGCCGGCATACGTTTTTTGGATCTGTTTACTCCAGGTTGAATATTGGCTGACAAAAACTAGTCTAGATGAATTTTTTTCTTATATCCTCTTTTCTAGAGATTTAAAGGGTACTATCAATCTCTGTCTGAATAAGTTCTGCAGGGTATCCCCTTGCCTTAAAGCGATCACCAATTTCCCATAATCTCTGTTCTGCTGTTCCCTTATCTGACACAATACGTCTAACCCTCAAAAATTGGCTTTTTGGTAAGGATTTGACTAGAGATGGAGGGTAGTGCAGGAGAATATTCCAGTCTGTCTCTTTCTTAAATAGATCAACAGATAATCCATGAACATCTTTAAATACCTTAGTATCCAGAAAAACAATACTCTCCTCACTAAACGTCAATTTAAATTTAATGTGACAAGTTGCAGAATTCAAATCCTCAAAAAAGTTCTCAAGGGTTCCAATGTTGCCCAACCACACACCAAAAAATTTCATCTATAGCGTCACCAAGTGGCCATATAGTAAAAATAATGGATGACTGTACACAAACTACTCCTCAAAAATATTCATGTAAATGTTGGCGTATATGGGGGCGACATTGGAGCCCATGGCTGTACCCTGGAGCTGAAGGTAATAGTGATCCTCAAATAAAAAGTAGTTACATCCCAAAACAATACTAAATAGTTGCAAAATAAATTATTTCTGCAAGGATGTGTATTTATCATGTTGGTTCAACACCTTACCGACAGCTTCAATACCTGCTTCATGTGTAATAGAGTTATGTAAGATTGTCACATCAAGACTGAAGAGTATTCCCTTATTATTCTCAACTGGCAAGTTTTGTAGTTTAACCAAAAAGTCTGCTGATTTTGTGTATTAACAACCATGAAACTATTACCATCAAACTTGGAAGGTGTGTTAGCAAAAAAACTTAACAGACCTGAAAATGTGACTCTTTTGAAGTAATTGGTGGTGCTGCTATTCCTATTTTTGGTTGATCTGTTTGGGGCTTGTGCATTACCCCTATAGCTGGCACACCTGCTGCATTTTCCTAGGTGCTGGATACTTTGGATTTGTGTTATTGCTTTGTACTTTCCTTTGCACTGGGATACTATGGAGTTAACTCAAGATTCCACTGAGCCTAAGACTTTTTGGTTATACTGACATGGAGGCTGCATGGGTTACCACCCTTATCCGTGGTTCCAGTGACTTTTTAAAGTCTTCACCCTCACAAGCTGTTATCAAAAAGCATGAATACTTGCAGAAGAAACATATTGCTTTTGAATTACACGCTGTAACTCTGGCTGAGTATAACAGGGTTAAGTGTTTACCCAGGGGACTTCGTTGGAATGTACACACTACCTTGATGAGGGATAACACAGAGTATTGTCAGACATTTGAGATGATTTTAAACAAATACTCATTTGACATTATGGTATTAACTGTTGAGTGTCTCCAGAAAGAGATTGATACTATGAAGAGGGAATTGTCTGACAGTTTATTTACAGATGAAGTCGACAAGCTTATTTCCTCACTTGATGGGCAAATAGATGAACTGAGAAAAGTCTTACAGGAATGTAAGAAGAAGAAATTCTCCCTTGATGAGGATGATTACTCAGCCAGAACGGTATCAATGGACCCACGATCCCAACGGAAGAACGGGGGGGGGGAGGCATTCTGGCTACAGTCGATGACATGCCCAAAGAACAAACAGACATTCTAGTTAACAGGGATCCTCTACAGATTCGACGTTGGGGGAATCTGACCTGGAGGTGCCCGCAAATGCTGTGGTGGGCGGAGACATAAATGGCACAAGAGGCAATTACGCACAGAGAAAACAAGAATGTATTAACCAGCATAAAAGTAACATCAGGACAAAAAACTTGATGCACCAGTGGCATATCATTTTTTGGCTGCTGGACATAATCTGAGTCAATTTAAATTTCAAATTCTAGAACAGGTGAAATGTCATTGGAGGGGAGGAGATTGTGTTAAACTCCTCAAAAAAAAGTGAATTTTCTGGGATCTATAAACTTGGGAAAATTTTAAAAGAAGAGTTCACTAGGTGGCAGTATATATGTGATTTCAGGTGTATAGGGGAGGGTGGGGCTTAAAAGGGTATTTAAAGGTGATGTCATTTTAGGTATAGTCATACATGATTAAGGACTTGTGTCTGAAACATCGATGATTTTTTTCTGTCTGGCTGAATAAACTCTTTTGAAGTCATTGGTGGTGCTGCTATTCTTATTTCTGGTTCACCGCCAATGGAACTTAGTGCGCGGCGACCCACGTGGTGCCACAATTGGAAAGATCCGCCCCCCGGCAGTCAAAAGAAGCTTGTGAAGACTGTGCTTTAGAAAAAAAAACGCTATTGCTGCTTTCAAAGTACATACCACTAACGTTAAGAACATTCTTATACTTTTTATGATAAAAACAAAGTATTCAGATAAAAATCACCCCTCTGACATGCCAAATATAAATCCTTCATTAGGATAAAACACTCTGTAGAGCCCTCAGAAGAGCCTAGTCCATATCCTACAAAGCTAAAAAGTCAGAGGAGGATAGTCACAGGAGACCCTTTTCTGATAAACTGCTGCCTTAATCGTATTTGGAAACCACACAATAAAATGTCCATATACTGTCCCCAGACCCTTATTAAAGGGTGTTAGCTGCCAACCAGTCACCTGCTAATATGCCCATCTTTTTCATTAGTGTTCTATAGAAAGCATAAAAGGCACTTACCCTCCAGGGTCTTTGCTGTGGAGCAGTCACAGCACTTCCAGGTCTGACAGCTTCTCCAACTTCTGACAGGGACCTGAGGTAGAAAGGAAAGCAGGGTAAGCTAACACTGGTTGCCAGGTGGGGGTGTTAGCACAGATTGCTGGAAGGAGGACAGAGAAGATTCCCTGCGACATCCAGCAGCTAACAGCTACCAATACTCTTACTAAGAGGTTTATGAGGACACAGCATTAACCCCAGTCCTATCTTCCATGGAAACCACCAATTAAAGGACCTAAATACAATTTTCTTCAGAGCACCATCTTCGCCAACCTCCAAGTTACAGTGGCAAAGAATGACTGGGGGAGTTATGGGAAGTTGGAGGGATCATTAATGCTTTGGCTGGGGTGTCTTGGCCTCCTCTTGGTGGCCAGGTGTTGAATTCCCAACAGTAATGAATACATTTGTGGACTCTTCATGCCAATATATGGCTGGAACCTTTTGTATTTTGGGGGGAATTTATTTTGAAAGATATTGCCTTTTTTATATGAATTATTAGCACTTAACTTTCACGTGCCAAGATTAATTAAACAAATTACTAAGGCTGATAGCCTGATACCCTAGTGGTACTTTATAATATACAACAGAGCAGGAAATCTTTTTTGTACACAATAATAACGAGAGGTAGGTGGTTGAACTGACATTACTATTAATGCCTGGAGATGCCTGTGGCCTTTGTGCAGGAGATAATACAGTTAGTATATCTGGGCATAAATATATAGGTGAACCTAGTGGGTCTATCTAGACAAAATGCTTTACAGGAGGGCATATATCTAGTCTGTAAATGAGTACGAGTAGGAATTGTGCAGCTTAGCTTAATGCCAATTAAATTATTTTAAATTTTGGAATATAAAATGTACTTTATATTGTTTCCTTTTTCTTTCTGTCTTGATAAAAGATTTAGCACTTACACTGTGGACTTACTTTGTTCCTTGGTTGCTTCATGTAACAATCTAAGTATGAGCAGAAATTTACCTGAGGAGGGAACTGTTACGGTTGCCTCCAGGCTGGCTGGAAGTTGGACCGTAGAAAAGGATGCTCCTAGCGCTCACCAAAGGAGCAGCAGCACCGTAGACACTATAACTACTGCGTAGCCACCATCAGTAATGCAGACTCTATGAACCACCGCTGCTGGGCTGGTATCTCGCCGTCTGCTCTGCGCCCTGGACCTACGACCAGGCTCCAGTAGGTGAACCTCTTCCTTCTGTAGCAATCCCTGTAGCTAAGGGAGTATGAAAAGCATAGCAATCCCTGTAGTGATAATAGCTGTATCCTACAAACATGAGTCAAAGCTGCAAGTTAGAGGGTCAGAATAGGTCTGATGTGCTGGAGCACACAGCCTGCTTTTAATTGAGGTTACATGCAAAAAAGACACTCTCAGGGGGAGGCATAAAAT
>NC_069510.1:23677416-23689916 GCF_027579735.1 Bombina bombina | reverse complement strand
ACAGATGAGCTCCGGGAACTCCTGATTTAAATTACAGTGGGTTATTGCTCAGTGCTAATTAGAGAAACTTTAAATTCCAACTCAAGTGTCTTATTCTGGAGATAGAAAGGGCTACACTGTGATCTGTCTGCAAATGATTCCCCTTACAGTACTTGTCTTTATCAACTCTATGGGAGCCCATTCCACAAGCAAATCACATAAGTACTGGGGAAATATAGAAAAACTCCCAATATACATAAATATATACTTATGTGTAAACCTAGTGCAAGTGCATACACCAGAAAAGCAGGCTCCCAATTACAAAAAAGGCCATTAATGTGTAATAACCACTTGTGTGTCCCTATTGTCTGTATGTGGAGTTACAAATGATACCACTGCTAGCTGCAGGTGGGCTATATACACTTCTGGATATTCTCATTTTGCAAACTAGGGTCAGGAAGTGAAGGAAGCAGAGTCAAGGTGGTTAGGGGCAGGGTTGTGGCTAGGCCTGGGTGTGGTTATGTGACAAAGGGTGTATTCAAATGAGTCTGGGGGAGTGGTAAGGGATTGTTGGACACAGTAAAGAAATTTATGGGATTGCCTAAAAGGGACACTCAAGTCACTCAAAATAACATTTTATAATTCAGATGTGCCCGATTTTTTAAAAAACTACTAAAAAAAAGGGGCACTTCAATTCATGAAAGTTTACATTGCACCGGATTTTACAAATACTTACCTTCTTCTCCTGAAACACTGGATCGCTGATCGCCCCGCCTGCTTCTTCCTGCTCTACTAACACAGCAATGACGAAACTGGCTTCCTCGAATCACGGTGTGGCCTCACCAGATGAACACTCCTGGGTGGGAAGCCGTGATTGGAGAGAGCCGGTTTCGTCATTGCTGACGAAGTACAGAGGAGCTGCAGGCGTGGGGTCGGCGATCCGGTGTTTCAGGAGAAGTATTTGTAAAATCCGGTGCAATGTAAACTTTCATGAATGAAAGTGCCCCTCTGTTTTTAATAGTTTTTTTTTAAAAAACCGGGCACTTTATCATGAAAGTTGACATTCACTTTAAGACAATTGACTTCCATTATCAGATTTTGCACAATCTTTTTATAATCACACTTTCAGGGGAAGAAGATCCTACTGAGCATGTGCACAAGCTCACCGGGTATACGTATACTAGTCTGTGATTGGCTGATGGCTGTTACATGATACAATGAGACGAAAATGTGAGAAAAAATACAATTTGTCAGAAAACAAAATCTACTGCTTATTTGAAATTCAGAGTAGCTTTTATTGCATTGTCTTTTCATTATGCACTTGTTAATTATACAATTCTACTGCATTGAGTGGTCCTTTAAATGCCCCCAGTTTAACTGCACAAAACCAGGATATTAATAGAAGAGACGCAGTAGGACAAAGCTCCTAGACTATGACCATCTGAAGCATGGTGGTTATGGGACTCCGATCAGACCCTGGCTCTGTAGCCCCTATCTGAGTTCTTATGTGGTAATGTTTCAGTACAAAAAAAAAAAAAGAAATAATATGCAAAATACTGTAAGGGTTTTCATTGTGATAAGTCATGTGACCACCCTTTTGAAATAATTTCAGTTGTACCAAGATCAACAAAGTAACGGATAAGGGGCGATTTGTTATCTTCTGGTGTGAGATTGTCACCTGCTGGTTGAACATTCTGTTGGAGGTAATAATGATCTGCACAACGCAGTGATGACAATTATGTCCCAGCGATGTGATAACCTCACAGTGAAGTCTAATTAACACTATAAAGTCCAACTTCAGAGGGGCAGAGGTAGCTTTATACAAAAGCGCCAGCGCCCTCAAAGCTGATCTCTGTAAGTGAAAAACATAATTTATGTAAGAACTTACCTGATAAATTCATTTCTTTCATATTAACAAGAGTCCATGAGCTAGTGACGTATGGGATATACATTCCTACCAGGAGGGGCAAAGTTTCCCAAACCTTAAAATGCCTATAAATACACCCCTCACCACACCCACAAATCAGTTTAACGAATAGCCAAGAAGTGGGGTGATAAGAAAAAGTGCGAAGCATATACAATAAGGAATTGGAATAATTGTGCTTTATACAAAAAAATCATAACCACCACAAAAAAAGGGTGGGCCTCATGGACTCTTGTTAATATGAAAGAAATGAATTTATCAGGTAAGTTCTTACATAAATTATGTTTTCTTTCATGTAATTAACAAGAGTCCATGAGCTAGTGACGTATGGGATAATGACTACCCAAGATGTGGATCTTTCCACACAAGAGTCACTAGAGAGGGAGGGATAAAATAAAGACAGCCAATTCCTGCTGAAAATAATCCACACCCAAAATAAAGTTTAACAAAAAACATAAGCAGAAGATTCAAACTGAAACCGCTGCCTGAAGAACTTTTCTACCAAAAACTGCTTCAGAAGAAGAAAATACATCAAAATGGTAGAATTTAGTAAAAGTATGCAAAGAAGACCAAGTTGCTGCTTTGCAGATCTGGTCAACCGAAGCTTCATTCCTAAACGCCCAGGAAGTAGATACTGACCTAGTAGAATGAGCTGTAATTCTTTGAAGCGGAGTTTTACCCGACTCAACATAGGCAAGATGAATTAAAGATTTCAACCAAGATGCCAAAGAAATGGCAGAAGCTTTCTGGCCTTTCCTAGAACCGGAAAAGATAACAAATAGACTAGAAGTCTTACGGAAAGATTTCGTAGCTTCAACATAATATTTCAAAGCTCTAACAACATCCAAAGAATGCAATGATTTCTCCTTAGAATTCTTAGGATTAGGACATAATGAAGGAACCACAATTTCTCTACTAATGTTGTTGGAATTCACAACTTTAGGTAAAAATTCAAAAGAAGTTCGCAACACCGCCTTATCCTGATGAAAAATCAGAAAAGGAGACTCACATGAAAGAGCAGATAATTCAGAAACTCTTCTAGCAGAAGAGATAGCCAAAAGGAACAAAACTTTCCAAGAAAGTAATTTAATGTCCAATGAATGCATAGGTTCAAACGGAGGAGCTTGAAGAGCTCCCAGAACCAAATTCAAACTCCAAGGAGGAGAAATTGACTTAATGACAGGTTTTATACGAACCAAAGCTTGTACAAAACAATGAATATCAGGAAGAATAGCAATCTTTCTGTGAAAAAGAACAGAAAGAGCAGAGATTTGTCCTTTCAAAGAACTTGCGGACAAACCCTTATCCAAACCATCCTGAAGAAATTGTAAAATTCTCGGTATTCTAAAAGAATGCCAAGAAAAATGATGAGAAAGACACCAAGAAATATAAGTCTTCCAGACTCTATAATATATCTCTCGAGATACAGATTTACGAGCCTGTAACATAGTATTAATCACGGAGTCAGAGAAACCTCTATGACCAAGAATCAAGCGTTCAATCTCCATACCTTTAAATTTAAGGATTTCAGATCCGGATGGAAAAAAGGACCTTGTGACAGAAGGTCTGGTCTTAACGGAAGAGTCCATGGCTGGCAAGATGCCATCCGGACAAGATCCGCATACCAAAACCTGTGAGGCCATGCCGGAGCTATTAGCAGAACAAACGAGCATTCCCTCAGAATCTTGGAGATTACTCTTGGAAGAAGAACTAGAGGCGGAAAGATATAGGCAGGATGATACTTCCAAGGAAGTGATAATGCATCCACTGCCTCCGCCTGAGGATCCCGGGATCTGGACAGATACCTGGGAAGTTTCTTGTTTAGATGAGAGGCCATCAGATCTATCTCTGGGAGCCCCCACAATTGAACAATCTGAAGAAATACCTCTGGGTGAAGAGACCATTCGCCCGGATGCAACGTTTGGCGACTGAGATAATCCGCTTCCCAATTGTCTACACCTGGGATATGAACCGCAGAGATTAGACAGGAGCTGGATTCCGCCCAAACCAAAATTCGAGATACTTCTTTCATAGCCAGAGGACTGTGAGTCCCTCCTTGATGATTGATGTATGCCACAGTTGTGACATTGTCTGTCTGAAAACAAATGAACGATTCTCTCTTCAGAAGAGGCCAAAACTGAAGAGCTCTGAAAATTGCACGGAGTTCCAAAATATTGATCGGTAATCTCACCTCCTGAGATTCCCAAACTCCTTGTGCCGTCAGAGATCCCCACACAGCTCCCCAACCTGTGAGACTTGCATCTGTTGAAATTACAGTCCAGGTCGGAAGAACAAAAGAAGCCCCCTGAATTAAACGATGGTGATCTGTCCACCACGTTAGAGAGTGTCGAACAATCGGTTTTAAAGATATTAATTGAGATATCTTCGTGTAATCCCTGCACCATTGGTTCAGCATACAGAGCTGAAGAGGTCGCATGTGAAAACGAGCAAAGGGGATCGCGTCCGATGCAGCAGTCATAAGACCTAGAATTTCCATGCATAAGGCTACCGAAGGGAATGATTGTGACTGAAGGTTTCGACAAGCTGTAATCAATTTTAGACGTCTCTTGTCTGTTAAAGACAGAGTCATGGACACTGAATCTATCTGGAAACCCAGAAAGGTTACCCTTGTTTGAGGAATCAAAGAACTTTTTAGTAAATTGATCCTCCAACCATGATCTTGAAGAAACAACACAAGTCGATTCGTATGAGACTCTGCTAAATGTAAAGACGGAGCAAGTACCAAGATATCGTCCAAATAAGGAAATACCACAATACCCTGTTCTCTGATTACAGACAGAAGGGCACCGAGAATCTTTGTGAAAATTCTTGGAGCTGTAGCAAGGCCAAACGGTAGAGCCACAAATTGGTAATGCTTGTCTAGAAAAGAGAATCTCAGGAACTGATAATGATCTGGATGAATCGGAATATGCAGATATGCATCCTGTAAATCTATTGTGGACATATAATTCCCTTGCTGAACAAAAGGCAATATAGTCCTTACAGTTACCATCTTGAACGTTGGTATCCTTACATAGCGATTCAATAATTTTAGATCCAGAACTGGTCTGAAGGAATTCTCCTTCTTTGGTACAATGAAGAGATTTGAATAAAACCCCATCCCCTGTTCCGGAACTGGAACTGGCATAATTACTCCAGCCAACTCTAGATCTGAAACACAATTCAGAAATGCTTGAGCTTTCACTGGATTTACTGGGACATGGGAAAGAAAAAATCTCTTTGCAGGAGGTCTCATCTTGAAACCAATTCTGTACCCTTCTGAAACAATGTTCTGAATCCAAAGATTGTGAACAGAATTGATCCAAATTTCTTTGAAAAAACGTAACCTGCCCCCCTACCAGCGGAACTGGAATGAGGGCCGTACCTTCATGTGAACTTAGAAGCAGGCTTTGCCTTTCTAGCAGGCTTGGATTTATTCCAGACTGGAGATGGTTTCCAAACTGAAACTGCTCCTGAGGACGAAGGATCAGGCTTTTGTTCTTTGTTGAAACGAAAGGATCGAAAACGATTGTTAGCCCTGTTTTTACCTTTAGACTTTTCATCCTGTGGTAAAAAAGTTCCTTTCCCACCAGTAACAGTTGAAATAATAGAAT
The DNA here is from genome assembly GCF_027579735.1 of Bombina bombina. Taxonomy (NCBI): domain Eukaryota; kingdom Metazoa; phylum Chordata; class Amphibia; order Anura; family Bombinatoridae; genus Bombina; species Bombina bombina. Next base: position 23,684,399 of record NC_069510.1, on the reverse strand, counting down.
CCAACTGAGAACCAAATAATTTGTTTCCCTGGAAAGAAATGGAAAGTAGAGTTGATTTAGAAGCCATATCAGCATTCCAAGTCTTAAGCCATAAAGCTCTTCTGGCTAAGATAGCCAGAGACATAAATCTAACATCAACTCTAATAATATCAAAAATGGCATCACAGATGAAATTATTAGCATGCTGGAGAAGAATAATAATATCATGAGAATCACGATTTGTTACTTGTTGCGCTAGAGTTTCCAACCAAAAAGTTGAAGCTGCAGCAACATCAGCCAATGATATAGCAGGTCTAAGAAGATTACCTGAACATAGATAAGCTTTTCTTAGAAAAGATTCAATTTTTCTATCTAAAGGATCCTTAAACGAGGTACCATCTGATGTAGGAATGGTAGTACGTTTAGCAAGGGTAGAAATAGCCCCATCAACTTTAGGGATTTTGTCCCAAAATTCTAACCTGTCAGGCGGAACAGGATATAATTGCTTAAAACGTTTAGAAGGAGTAAATGAATTACCCAATCTATCCCATTCCTTAGCAATTACTGCAGAAATAGCATTAGGAACAGGAAAGACTTCTGGAATAACCGCAGGAGCTTTAAAAACCTTATCTAAACGTATAGAATTAGTATCAAGAGGACTAGAATCCTCTATTTCTAAAGCAATTAGTACTTCTTTAAGTAAAGAGCGAATAAATTCCATCTTAAATAAATATGAAGATTTATCAGCATCAATCTCTGAGACAGAATCCTCTGAACCAGAAGAGTCCAAAGAATCAGAATGATGGTGTTCATTTAAAAATTCATCTGTAGAAAGAGAAGATTTAAAAGACTTTTTACGTTTACTAGAAGGAGAAATAACAGACAAAGCCTTCTTTATGGATTCAGAAACAAAATCTCTTATGTTATCAGGAACATTCTGCACCTTAGATGTTGAGGGAACTGCAACAGGCAATGGTACATCACTAAAGGAAATATTATCTGCATTAACAAGTTTGTCATGACATTTAATACAAACAACAGCTGGAGGAATAGCTACCAAAAGTTTACAGCAGATACACTTAGCTTTGGTAGATCCAGCAGGCAGAGGTTTTCCTGTAGTATCTTCTGGCTCAGATGCAACGTGAGACATCTTGCAATATGTAAGAGAAAAAACAACATATAAAGCAAAATAGATCAAATTCCTTATAAGACAGTTTCAGGAATGGGAAAAAAATGCCAAACATCAAGCTTCTAGCAACCAGAAGCAAATGAAAAATGAGACTGAAATAATGTGGAGACAAAAGCGACGCCCATATTTTTTGGCGCCAAAAAAGACGCCCACATTATTTGGCGCCTAAATGCTTTTTGCGCCAAAAATGACGCAACATCCGGAACGCCGACATTTTTGGCGCAAAATAACGTCAAAAAATGACGCAACTTCCGGCGACACGTATGACGCCGGAAACGGAAATGAATTTTTGCGCCAAAAAAGTCCGCGCCAAAAATGACGCAAAAAAATGAAGCATTTTCAGCCCCCGCGAGCCTAACAGCCCACAGGGAAAAAGTCAAATTTTTGAGGTAAGAAAAAATATGATAATTAAAGCATAATCCCAAATATGAAACTGACTGTCTGGAAATAAGGAAAGTTGAACATTCTGAGTCAAGGCAAATAAATGTTTGAATACATATATTTAGAACTTTATAAATAAAGTGCCCAACCATAGCTTAGAGTGTCACAGAAAATAAGCTTACTTACTTACCCCAGGACACTCATCTACATGTTGTAGAAAGCCAAACCAGTACTGAAACGAGAATCAGTAGAGGAAATGGTAAATATAAGAGTATATCGTCGATCTGAAAAGGGAGGTAAGAGATGAATCTCTACGACCGATAACAGAGAACCTATGAAATAGACCCCGTAGAAGGAGATCACTGCATTCAATAGGCAATACTCTCCTCACATCCCTCTGACATTCACTGCACGCTGAGAGGAAAACCGGGCTCCAACTTGCTGCGGAGCGCATATCAACGTAGAATCTAGCACAAACTTACTTCACCACCTCCCTTGGAGGCAAAGTTTGTAAAACTGATTTGTGGGTGTGGTGAGGGGTGTATTTATAGGCATTTTAAGGTTTGGGAAACTTTGCCCCTCCTGGTAGGAATGTATATCCCATACGTCACTAGCTCATGGACTCTTGTTAATTACATGAAAGAAATGTCTGTATCAATGTCGCACAGAAATAACAAACCCAGAAGACTAAGCATTAGAATGATATAAAAGGTTAATAGCGGGATTTTTTCTTAAGCAATTTATTCAACACCAAGATCAACATATGTGAACACCCTGGGCACAATTATCTTGGGTTACCTGAGCTCTAATTAGTATTATTTATTATCTGTTACTTATAAAGCACTGATTTATTATGCAACGCTATACAGAGGTACATTGTATACAAGAGGCAGTGACAAAACAAAGTGACTACAAGTGGGAAGGCTTTCAAGCTTACAATCCAATAAGGAACGTCTGAAACAAAGGGCAAGAGAACCATAGGCACAAGGCAAGTTAGTGAGGCAAATAATATCTAGACAAGATGATAAAAGTGACAGTGGTACTTGGTCAGACAATAAACAGAGAAGTGAACATGAGAAGTTGCAAAATGCGTTAACTAAAGTGTAGAAAGGAAAAGCATTTCCGTCTATAGTACAGCACCTAATGGGTGGTCTTAATCAGATATGAGTGGCGCAGAAATACACGCAACAGTAGGAACAGAACTCAGATGAAGATGCAGGTGTCTGTCTATAAAAGTGCAAGGAGATGGGCAGGTAGGAATTATGGCTTTTCCCATCTTGTTTTCAATATAAATGTAAAGAGTTTATATTTCATACAATAGAAAATAGAGAGACAGACAGCAAAAAACAACAGCTGATAAATAGGATTGTAACGATCGGAATTCACCCCTATGTGTTTAATCCCTTTGCAGGATTAAACACATATTAGAACATTTTCTTTTTGCACTTTTTTTGTTTCTTTAAGGAATTGTTCCGATAACATTAAATAACCTAGTTAAAAGTCTCACGTATTCACCAGGCGATACCTAATTTCTATATGTTTGAATGGCAAACAATTACATTAAAGGGACATTCCAATCAAAAATTAAATGCACATTGATTAATTACGTCTTTAAATAGAAATACGCTTGCAATATGCATGTATTGTCAAAATGCTTCTAATTAAAGCTATCACAGTTTTAGTGTTAGCATTGTTCTCTGCAAGTGCATGTGAAGCATAGCTAGATATTCTTAGTGCACCAGTATTTCAAATACTGCAGCTGAGCACCAGTGGGGCTTGCATCTTGTGAGTAATTAACAAATCGAGTCATTACCAGAATTGTACAAGCATATTAGGCTCTCTGGGAAAGTGCTGTGCTTAAAATGCTGGTGCACGGTGCATACTTAAAGGGACAGTCAAGTCCAAAAAAACCTTTCATGATTTAAATAGGGCATGTAATTTTAAACAACTTCCCAATTTACTTTTATCACCAATTTTGCTTTGTTCTCTTGGTATTCTTAGTTGAAAGCTAAAACTAGGAGGTTCATATGCCAATTTCTTAGACCTTGAAGACTGCCTCTAATCTGAATACATTTTGACCACTAGAGGGCATTAGTTCACATGTTTCATATAGCCAACATTGAGCTCATGCACGTAAAGTGACCTAGGACTGAGCACTGATTGGCTAAACTGCATGTCTGTCAAAAGAACTGAAATAAGGGGGCAGTCAGCAGAAGCTTAGATACAAGATAATTACAGAGGTAAAACGTGTATTATTATAACTGTGTTGGTTTTGCAAAACTGGGGAATGGGTAATAAAGGGATTATCTTTCTTTTTAAACAACAAAAATTCTGGTGTTGACTGTCCCTTTAAATACACTTTTGAAACAGCTATAGCTTTTATTTGAAACATTTTTGCTAATACATGTATATTACAAAAATGTTTCTTTTCACAACTGAAATTCATCCATGTGGATTCCAATTTTGTCTGGAATGTCCCTTTAAGATCATTGACTCATTACTTCCATGCAATGCATGAAAGGGTTAGCCCAGCCCAGCGGCATTCCGTGTATGCGTCAATCGCTAATTCTATTACACAAGTACAGCGAGACAAAGAGATTTTGTGCATTCTAGATGACAGAAATGGAATCTGAGCATCTGTATCTAGAGAAATTCTCCATAATAGCGCCGTACACAGATACAATCATTTTATTTCACAATTAAGGAAGATGAGGATACAGATGTGCAAACAGCTATGAACACAAACATCTCCTGTAGGCCGGTGTAATAAGGACCCAAATAATGCCCCTTCTGTTATAATTATCAACATAAAATATGTAAGAGTCAAAAATGTTGTGTCCATTAAAGGAAAAATGTACTGTGATGCAAAATTATTCATTTTAGCTGCTGAAGTGTATTCAATTGTTAAACTTATCCTTTAACTTTATTTTGTGACATGAAATCGATGTGTTTGCCTGTTGAACCTACCACCTATACTGAATATTTCAATACAGCAGTAATGGGTACAGAAAAGCTTTGTAAACAGGAATGTATGGAAGAAATCAAACTCCCAGGGAGGGTGGGAGAGAAAGGTATTAAAATGTTCATTTTCTATAGTCCTTTCTAAGTATTTTGTATAAGAGGAGGTACAGAGAATAATGTTGTGTATATAGAAAGACAAAACAAGTAGGTCTATGCAAGATCAGCCAATTTGATTGGGTTGTGGTTTAAATGAGCAGAAACAGCTATTTCATATAAAAAATAATCATGAAGAAGCAAATTCTCATACATTTTTTAAACTGCAGCTGGTATTATTAATGTGTTACAAAACACATTAGTGGAAACCAATGCTACTGTCCCTTTAAGTGCACCTTGTGTACAACTAAATCATATTTTGCACACAGGTTGGCCAATAGAAAGATTATTAAAATAAAAATGTTATGTATAGGAAAGAACAAAGGTTAAACTTGTTAAAAACGCTTCATGAAGAAAGGTTAGACGTAAGTTGTTTAAATAGAATTTAAAACATACAATGAAGTGCATGATATGCTTATTGGTTGTTAAAGACAACTCCAACAGCATTGGGGGACAGGGACAGGCCCATACATGCATAAAATGTTTTCTTAAAGGGACAGTAAATTCATAATTAGACATTCATGATTCAGAAAGAGCACACAATTTTAAACAACTTTCCAATTTACTTGTATGGTTTAATTTGCTTCCTTCTCTTGTTATCCTTTGCTGAAAGGTTTATCTAGGCAAGCTCAGGAGCAGCAAATAACATAGGTTCTAGCTGCTGATTGGTGGCTGCATTAATATACCGATTGTCATTGGCTCACTCATGTGTTCAGTTAGAAACCAGTAGTGCATTGCTGCCTCTTCAACAAATGATACCAAGAGAATGAAGCAAGTTTGATTATAGAAGTACACTGTAAACTTGTTTAAAATTGTATGTTCTATCCAAATCATGTAAGAAAACATTTGGGTTTCATGTCCCTTTAAGGACAAAAACAGTACAAAAGCAAACTATCATAGATTTTTATTCTGCCCCTTTTTGATAAAAAAAGAGGAAATAAAACTGCAATATGCCTTTAAAATGGTTAATTCCATGTTGATGACTTTGTATTATTGCTAATTATATATGTTGCACGCTAATCGCTAATTGACTTGCTCTATTTGCAGTCAGGGTTCGTGCCATTCTTTGCTGATTTAATTGACCTGAAACAGCTTTAATTAAAAAGACCATGTTACAAATCTCACTTTGTCTACACAATTCAGAGCCAGCCTTGTGTGCTAGAACTATATCAATCAGTCTCTTAAAGAGACAGTAAACACCTTGTAGTTTACAACATTTTTCAACATTTGTCTGGCATCTTCTAATCGAAACAGATTAGCATCTTGTTTGCTACAATTGTTTTTTAATGGTCAGACTCCGCCCTCCGAGTCAATCAGGACAGCGAAAGCTGTTTAAATGGAAACTACAGCTGTATGAGTTGTTTTCCTTCTAATGCTCATTTATTGATAAAGGTAAAATTGAAAGCTCTTTTGGAGGTAAGAGTTGTGCTTTTGCAAGCCTGGCAAAGAAGATGCCTTAATCATATTGAGAAATGCCCATAAAGAGGGTGAAATGCGTAGTATGTTATTAGTTTACCTCAATAGTGTGGTCTTTAACCCCCCACCTGATGCTAAGTTTTCAGCTAATGACCATGACTCTGTGGCTGGTAAGACATGGCATTCTTTCCCCCATGAACTATACCAGTGATTTGCAACCTTTTTTTTGCAGTGGCACACTTTTTTACATTAAAAAATGCTGTGGCACACCACCATCCCAAAATTTTACAAAATCACACATTGTAGCCTAATACAGGATATATATATATATATATATATACACACACTGTACTGTGCTGTCATGCCATGCCTCCTACAAACTATACATGACATATTGACATTCATTCACAAACACCCCCGCACTGTTGTCAGTCTGTCGCGGCACACCTGAGGATTTCTCACGGCACACTAGTGTGCCACGGCACACTGGTTGAAAAACACTGAACTATACTACAGAAGTTCATGCAGTATGTTTTTTTATATGCAAACTTTCTGAGGCACTGCCACCTACTGAGCATGTGCAAGACTTCATAGTGTATAAGTATATGTAAGTGTGTAATTGGCTGATGGCTGTCACATGATCCAGTGGGCAGGGAAATAAAGCAATCTTTGAAATGTCTCAGAAATAATCTACTGATAATTTGAAATTCAGAGTAAGTGGTTTTAGTGAGCATTTAAGGATTATGCATTTAAAATGTATTTAAAGAAACTTTAAAAGTTTAAAGTATGACATTGCTTCTTTTTACTTTATCTGTGTGACAATTACTTTAATTTCTCATTAAATAGAATTTCACAGCTGTGAATAGAAAATGCTTCTCATATACAGTATATATATATATGTATA